>NC_134875.1:10000-311250 GCF_049852395.1 Peromyscus maniculatus bairdii | reverse complement strand
AAAGCTTATTAAGAACATATTTAGTTATCAAGATAATACATTTATAAGTGACCTTATTACTTCATTGCCTCAAATTTTGAAAAAAAAATCTCTGCTAAGAGAATTTAAACATCTGAATGACAACTTAAATATTCCACTTCTGGACAAAATTGATCAAGACAGTGCTGGGAAGCACACAGTTTCCAGAAGTCTGTTCTTGGATGGAGATCAACTAACACTGGCTGACTGCAGTCTGTTATCCAAACTGAATATTATTAAAGTAAGTTTGAGTATGAGTGGCTGCATAGAGTGAGGGGTTTGTGAGTTGGTAGAACATAGGAGAAATGGAAGGTTTGAATTGGAACAGGAAAAATGTGGAAGAGCAAGGAAAGAGATACCACGATAAATGAAGACATCATGGGAATAAGGAGAAACAGAGTGCTAGGGAAGTTCCCAGGAATCCACAAGGATGACCCCACCTTAGACTACTGGCAATAGTCAAGAGGGTGCCTGAGCTGGCCTACTCTGGTAATCAGATGGCTGAATACCCTAACTGTCATCATAGAACCTTCCTCTAGTGACTGATGGAAGCAGATGCAGAGATCCACAGCTGGGCGACAGGCTGAGCTCCAGGAGTCCAATCAATGAGAGAGAGGAGGGATTTTATAATCAAGGGACACTGAGATCACAATGGGAAAATGTACAGAGATGGCCAGCCAAACTAGTGGAAACCCATATACTGTGGACCAATAGCTGTGGAGCCCCCATGGTAGTGGTCTAGCCTTCTGGATAGGTGAGACAGTTGTTTAGCTTGAACTGTTCAGGCGGCCCACAGTCAGGGGGATCAGGATCTGTCCCTGGTACATGAGTAGGCTTTTTGGAGCCCAGTGCCTAAGGTGTGACAGCCTAAGCAGCCTTGGTGCGGGGGGGGGGGGCTTGGACCTGCCTCAACTGAATGTACCGGGCTCTGCTGACTCCCCATGGGATGCCTTGCCTTGGAGGAGGTGGGAAGGGGCGTGGGTTAAGGGGGAAGGCTGGGGAGTGGGAAAAAGGAGGAGAGGGGAATCTGTGGTTGGTATGTAAAATGAATAGAAAAATTGTTAATAATAATAAAAAGGGGAATAAACAAAACAAACAGCTGCCAAGATAGAAATACATATGCAAGAAAGTTATTGGGGTAAACCCATGTGAAGGAATATGCAGAGAGAGTTAAAAAACTGGGACAACTATCATATCACGATGCAGGACTAATTCCTGAAGAAGGAGATGTAAGCAAGATCTTAGACTGCAATGCAGTTGTACAGTTTCAGCAAAATTGTTGGAGAGCCCTCAAGCCAAAAATGGCCATTAGAAGAATCCAGGTCTCCATGGAATGGTCTTCATTAGTATTCTTGCCTTGTTCATTCAGTACTTGGGAGCCGTCCATGGGAACTGTGGCTTTGGCAGAAAAATAATAATGGATTAAGGAATGCAGCAGTTGGGCACTTGGCCAGTTACACTCCTTTTGGTTAGACATTTTAGAGGCACTTTGTGGTGGACACCACAATAACTAAATTTAAAACTGGTTGCCAGAACACTATGGGCCAAAAGCATATCTTCAAAGCTATATGCATATATAGCTAATATGGGTAGCTATCAACCTCTGTTCTTGCCACTAATAAATGCTTCACCATCAATGTACAAGGAGTAAGGTTTAAGGTACAAAATTAGAACACAAAAAGCATTAACTGATTTGGATTTAAAATGCAATGCCATATCCCAACCCTGAGCTGTTTCCCCATTCTCAGATCTAGCCCTGGTCACACACACTATGTACCAGCTCAGCCTGGTGAGTGTTCCAGATTGCTACCCAAACTTTCCTCACACTCCCAAGCCTAGATCATATAGCACAGCTTGTGCATGAGCCCAGGCAGAACAACCCGGGAGTCACATTTGTATGCTTTCTTGGTTACTACTGAACTGGAATGACTCCCACCACTCCAATAAAAAAATCAGCACTAAGTGCCTAAAGGACTAATGTACCAACTCTTCATACCAGATTTGAAATCATCCAAGCTTGGACAACAGCAAAAACAAACCAAACTTCCACACAACAGTCAGCCTAGAATCTCACATCAGACATACAAGCAATGAAAGAAGTCTACATGCCCAGATCAACACACACACACACACACACACACACACACACACACACACACACACACACACACACACTGAAAGAACAAGATAGTATGCTCATCTCTATATCCACCAGTCCTGTAGAAATATCCCTCAATGAGAATTTTCTAGATCAATGGTTCTCAAGCTGTGGGTTGTGACCCCTTTGGGGGTTGCATATCAGATAACCTGCATATCAGATATTTATATTATAATCCATAACAGTAGCAAACAGTTATGAAGTAGCAATGAAATAAATTTATGGTTGGGGGTCACCAAAACAGGAGGAACTGCATTAAAGGGTTGCAACATTAGGAAGGTTGAGAAAGACTGGCCTAAATGTACACCAGGAAATGATAAAGACAATTCAGGAGTTTAAAACTGCATTCAATAAAGAGACAGAAATACTGAAGAAAATTCAAGCTGAAATGAAGAAGTTGAAAAACATCAATAACTAAATTAGAAAACTCAGAGGAATGCTTTGCAAGAATCAATCAGGTAGAAGATAGAATATTAGTACTTGAAGATAAAGTAGAGGAATTAAATCACACAAGCAAATATGAAAAATAAAATATATAAAAGGAAATTAAAAAAAACCCAAATTCATATGGAAGCAATAAAGGCCCTGCACAGCCAAAGCAATTCTGAGCAAAAGGACCAATGTTGGAGGGATTACCATATCAGATTTCAAGCTATATACAGAGCTATAGTAATAATATAGAAAAAAAGAGCATTGTAGTAGCAAAAAAGACATGTAGATCCATGGAACAAAATAGAATACTCAAATATGAGTGAATGTAATTAGAATCCTCTGATATGACAAAGATGCCAAAAATACACACTAGAGGAATGACACATTATCTTCAACAAATAATATTGGGAAAACTGGATGTTCATATGTAGAAGAATGAAATTAAAACCATGTCTACCACCTTGCATAAAATCAACTCCAAATGGATAATGGGTCAGAGATCTCAATGTGAAACTTGAAACACTGAAACTGATAGAAAAAAAACATAGACAGGACCTTATAATATAAAGGTGTAAGAAAGAACTTTCTGAATAGAACTGTATTTGCTCAGCAATTAAAGCCAATAATTGAAAAATAAGACCTCATAAAACTAAAAAGCTTCTTAAAGTAAAGCAAATAATCAATGGGGTCAAGAGGAGGTCCAAAGAGTAGAAAAGAATGTTGACCAACTATATATTGATAGAGATTAATATATAGATTATACAAAGAACAACAAAACCCCAAAGTATTAGAAAATAATGATCCTAACTTAAAAATATGAACATAGTTCTCACAATAAGAAATAAAAACATCTAAGAAATCTCTTTTAAAAAATGTTCATCATCCTTAGAAAAATGCAAATTTTCATTCTAAAGGAGAATTTACTATGAGAGAAGTACTTTAAGAGTACACACACATACACACACTATGAAAGCAGAAGGGAACTGTTTTGAGAGATGAAGGGTGCCAATGGTGGGGGGAAGAAGCATGGGGGGAAGAGAATGAACACAAAGTCCAAATAAATATATGTATAAAAATGTCACAATAATACCCATTACTTTGTATATCAGCTAAAAAAAATGGGTGTGAAAAGCAGTGGCAACTGAAGCATGGTGTGGTAGCTATTCTTGTCAACTTGACTACATCTGGAATTAACTAAAACCCAAGCATCTCGGTATACCTGTGAGAAACTTTTTAACTAAATCATTTGAAGTAGGAAGACACACTTCTAATCTGTATCTTTGAGGTGGGAAGAATCATCTTTAATCTGGGCCATACCTTCTGCTGATGGTCTATATAAAGAACTTGGAAGAAGGAAGCTCTTTATCTCTCTCTTTGCCTGTTTGTCTTCATTCTGGCTAGCAAGTCCATTTCTTCACTGGCATTAGAGCCTACTTCTTCAGGATTCCCGTGTACACTGAAGACAAGCTGAGATATCCAGCCTTGTGGACTGAACAAGTACTAGATCGTTGAACTTTCCATTGGTAGACAGCCATTGTTGGACTAGCAGGACCACAGCCCATAAGCTACTCTAATAAATCTCAACCCCCCACACAAGCTTCTACAGTACTATATTTCCATATGGCCTTTTCAAAAGGCCTTTGGTATTAGTTAGACCTCTCCATATTCCTTTCTCTATCTTGCCATTTCATCCCTATCCTATTTAATACTTCCTGTTCTCTTTCCTACTTTCCCCTTTATAACACTATATTTATTCTATTTCCCATTCTTTGAAAGATTCCCTCTCCCCCCATGGTCCCTTAATTAGTTCATCCTGAGAGAGGTAACACAGACTCAGAAAGACAAGCATATCATGTTTTCCTTCAAATGTGGATGTTATCTTTAAAGATTTGGATATGTATGTTTTATTTAGAATACTTACAGATGATAGGTAATTGACAACTTTCTTAACAAATATATTTGTCAAGGTTCTCTAGAAGAACAGAACTGATAGAATAAATATTCATATATGAAGTTTAAATGGAGTTACCCTATAATAGGGGACCAATCACAACTAGACAGCAGACACTACCAAATGAAACCCCTACTACCAAGAATAAGTTACCTCTTTTATAACTGTTGGCCAATGAGGTCCCATAGATCCCCAAACATTATATTTCACCAATGCTATTGGTAACCCCTATTCCCCAGAACTTATCAGTAAGACCTACTGAAGATAGTACTGAAGACATCACATACCTGAGTCATAGAATATGAAGAAATCTAGCTGTTGCTCTATTGGAAGCTTCATCCCTACTGTTTGCTCTTTATAAAGTTTCCATTCTTCAAAGATGATTCCAAACCTCACCTTGCATGGACTACACAGATTTTTATATTTCCTGATGGTCAATGGTACATTTTAAAAATGCATTTTATTATTTTGTATGTGTGTGTGAGAGAGGTGAGGGGGGCACATGTGGAGGACAGAGGCCCTATTCACAATAGCCAGGAAAGGGAAACAACCTAAATGCCCTTCAACAGATGAATGGATAATGAGTATGTAGTACATATACACAACGGAAATACTATTCACTGTAAAGAAAAATGAAATCATGAAATTTATAGGTAAATGGATCAACCTAGAAAAGATTATATTGAGTGAGGTGATCCACATCCAGAAAGACAAACACTACAGTTTTTTCATCTGCAGTTCCTAGTTCTAAATCTTCAGATATAAGCATAGCTACTACCCCTCTTCAAAGAAGCTTCTCTTTACAGCAAGTAGAGACCATCACAGAAAAATCACAATTCGACATAATACAGAGATCAACAGATTGTGACGAGCCCAGCCACAGTGGGTACATTTACATCACAGCTCCTGCATCTATGGTTTAGGAACATTGCAGAAGAGAGGCAGAAAGACTAAGCACCAGAATACTAGGAAGTCTGCTGTGAAACAGTCTCTCTTAGAAATGTCTACATAAAAAAGACTGGAACAATGGTAATATCAATAGACATATTAACATGGAAGGGGGAAACTTCACAGGGTGACACCCCTAGAAAAAGAACTACAGGCAACTAATGACTTCTAGGAGGAGAATTAACTTTTCCCAGGGATAAGCTCCTTTATTGGTTGTTCAATTCAGAGTTGTCAGCTGTAAAATGATATAAAAAACCACTAATAAAAATGGATTCAGCAGGTAGTATTTGTATATATAGTTGCACACACACACACACACACACACACACACACACACACACACACACACACACCCCAAATAAAATAAAAGGAAAAAATACTATTAACTTGAGCATGGAGGGGCTGGAGGGAAGAAAGTGATGTAGTTCTATTTCAATTAAAAACATTAAAAAATAAATTCTGGGGAAAAAAGAAAATCACAGGATCAAAATGATTCACTGCTCAATTTTACTAAAGAAGAACCAATGCCAATGCACCTTAAAATACTCCATAAAATAGAAAGGAAAGGAACATTTCTGTACTCTTTAAGTCTAGTACATATGTGATATTAAAATCAAGTAAGGATATAAGAACAACAAAAACGGTAGAGCATTATTGCTGGTAGACATAGATGTAAAAATCCCCAATAACATAGTGATGAAGTTTGATAACACATTAAAACTATTTGTAGCTGAAGTTTTCTTTTGTCCCGGCCTGCCAGCAGTGGGGACAAATCTTTCCCACTCGCGTTCCCCAAGTAAATACACAGAGACTTATATTACTTATAAACTGTATGGCCGTGACAGGCTTCTTGCTATCTGTTCTTATATCTTAAATTAACCCATTTCTATAAATCTATACCTTGCCACGTGGCTCATGGTTTACCAGTATCTTACATCATGCTTCTCTTCCTGGCAGCTGGCAGCGTCTCTCTGCCTCAGCCTTCCACCTCCCAGAATTCTCCTCTCTCCTTGTCCCACCTACACTATACTTCCTGTCTGGCTACTGGTCAATCAGTGTTTTATTTATCAGTCAATCATAGCAACATATATTCACAGCATATAGGGCATCCCACAGCAACTATTACATGTTATGATCAAGTTGTTTAACTCCCAGGATGGATGGATGCCTCAACATATGCAAATCAACAAATTTAACATAATGTTACATATCTAACACACACACACACACACACACACACACACACACACACACCTACCTGCATGAATGTTCAATAACATACACACACAATACCTGAAAATAAAAATGGGTTGGGGATATGACTCAATTATAGAGCTCTTACTGGTATTTTTGTGGCCCTGGGTTCAGTTTGGAGCACTGAAGAAAAAAAATCTAAAATTAAGAATATATATAATCAAGATGAAAGACCTATACAATGAAACCTTTAAGACACTGAAGAAAGAAACCAAAGATGATTGTAGACAATGGAAAAGCCTTCTCATGCTCATAAATTGGCAGAATTAAGAATTTAAATGTGACCATATTACAAAAAGCTATCTATATACAGATCAGATGCAATCTCATGAAAATACCAATGACCTTTTTCACAGAACTAAAAGAAATATATTAAAATTCATACAGACCTATTTAGGGATTGCTAAAACAATCATGAGCAAACAGAGTAATTTTCTAGTAATCACAATATTTAATTTTAAAATACACTAAAAGCAATAATAACAAAAGTAGCATTGTATTGATATTAAAACAGATATGCAAACTAATGGAATGGAATAGAGGAACAAGAAATAAACATACACAGCTACAGCTATCTGATTCTTGATAAAGATGCTAAAACACATTTTTTAAAAAAGCCCCTTTAATAGGTTTTGCTGATAAAATTGGATCTATACAAATAGAAAAATAAAACTAGTTCTTACGATGTACAATAATCAACTCAAAATGGACCAAAGACCTTAATATAAGACATGAACCTCTGAAACTACTAGTGGAAAGCTTAAGCAAAGCACTTCAAGATATAGTATTCACAGTAACTTTCTTCATATGACTCTGAAAGCCCAGAGATTTGACATGAAATTAAAGAGCTTCTGTACAGCAGAGAAAGAAAGGAAGAAAACAAACAGCAACAATGATGGTGAGAATATTGAGGGGGGGTGCTTTTTATACTGTTGGTGGAAATGTAAATTAGTCTAGCCATTGCATAAATCAGGAGGAAGATTTCTAAAAAAAAATTAAAAATAAAAGTGAAGGAAGTTAAGCCACTTGGGCTGACAATACTTCCCACAAGAACCATAGACTAACAAAATCCCTGTACCAGGCATGAGAAACCTCCTTTAAATGTTTGGGGCTAGATAAAAGAATCTACTACCACCACTTTGCCAGACAAACATAGTTCCTTACTGCATGCTGAATCTTATCCTTATACCCACAGATACGTGTAACTACCATCTCTCATCAAAGAAGCTTCTCTTTACAGCAAATGGAAACCATCACAGAAAACCACAACTGGACATAATGTACAGATAACAGATCTTGAGAAGCTCATTCCTAGTGGATACATCTACACCACGGCTCTTGCATCTATAGCAAGAGAATATGGCAGAAGGGAAAGAAAGATTATAAGACCCAGAATATCAGGAAGTCTCTCCTTGAAATGTTTGCATAAACAAGACTGGAACAATGGCAATATTAAGTGATATGTCAACATGGAAGTGGAGAATTTTCATGGGGTTCCATTTCTAGAAAAAGAACTACAGGCAACTAAGAATTAGCCTCTCTCAGGGACAAGCCCCTTTATTGGTTGTCTAATACACAGTGGTCAGTCTTGAAACCATATACACATAAACAACAAAAACAGACTCAGCAGGTTGTATTTATATATATTTGTGCATCTGCATATATAAATATGTATTATGTATGTAACAGTAATAACCAAAGAAAAAGAAGCTTTCACCTTGAGAGAGAAGGTCATGGGAGGAAAGGGAAGGGGGAAAAATCATATAATTCTATTTCAATTAAAAAATATTTTTAACAAACCTAAAAATAGAACTATCATATAAAATAGTTTTATCATTCAAGTACATATACCAAAGAAATCAAAGTCAATATTCAAAAGAGATACTTATACATTCTTATTTATTGGTGTACTACTCACAACATCCCAGTTGTGGAATAAATCTAGATGCTAATCAACGTAAATGAATGAAAAAAATGTAGCATATGTGTTCAATGTAGTAAAATTCAGCCACAAAGATCAAAATTCTGGCATTTTTAGGAAAATGATTAGAATTGAAGAACATCATGTTAAGTGAAATAATAAATACTGAGAAAAACATGAAGCATATGCTTTCTCTCATATGAGATATCTAGGGGAAAAATGAAGGACTAGAGATGTATTTTAATGTTACTATAGCATGTACAAGGTCTTAGGTTCAACCTCTAGTATCAGAAAAGAAGATGATGTAAAAGTAGAAGGAAGACTATTATGGAAGTAGAAAGTAGTCAAGAGGAGGAGGGAAAAGAGAAGGGAGGACAGATGGAAGTGGATAGACTAAAAATATGTTGTATGCTAATATGAAAATACCATAATAAAAGCCATTTATGTATAATTAAACTGTGCTAATAAAACAAAAGTGACTAAAAATTCCAACAATTATTGGTTACAGAATAAACAGAAATACCAAAGTATAAACATCTGGAAATGCCAGTAAGAACATGTAATCACACGTGAGCCAATATCAATATCATGGATACAACAAAGAAACAGCCACTTCTGAAATGTTGCTAACCAACAACTACAATATTTTACTTACTGAATGATATAGTTAAATCTGAGCAGACTGCATTAGGAATTGTAGTAAAGATAATACAGATTCTACTTTTGGACAGCGAAGAATAAGAGTAAGAAATTGAAAATCATTCAAATTAGGCAATTATTGAAGGGCTTTGGAGTGGCCTAGTCAAGAGCCTGGCAAAATCACTTATCCAAAAGCAAAGACAAAATGAAAAGTTGTCAAAAATACCCCTTCATGACATCAGATTATAAGCCAAAATGAAACAATAAACGAAGAAGCATTAATTAGACTCTGGCCAGGGAAGCAGGTAGGCTAAGTGCAGATACTCAGTTTTTAAACCTCTGCTTCAAATAAAAATCCAATCTCCCACACTCATCCTCACCTCTGAAGCATACTACTTGCTCTGGCCTCCACTTCTCTGTCACCACCTCCAATAAATCACAAAAAACTCCTTCTTCAAACTTCCTTCCCTTGACTCATCCCATTGTCCCAGTCCCAATTCCAGCAGGCAATCCTTCTGAACGGACAGGCCACTCTTTCCAGGTAATCAGTTAGCCTGTCAGCAGATTTTTATCTCTCCCTCCATTCCTTCAAGTCTAATGCCCAAGTCTCACCCCCAGCTCTGTAGGATACCACCTGCTGTGGCTTCTCCTCACTCTCTGCTCCCATTACCAGGGGACTAAGAAGATCCAGGTAGAACACCCTGATTTCCACCCTCCTGTGGTCCCCCTCAGCTTCCCACCCCCAGCCAACCCCCATTGTTAAGTGTCAGTTTCCAATACCTAGAAACAAATTTTACCTAGAAACCCCAGTGGCCACACCTATGAGGACCCAAAAAGAATTCCCTACCAGGCAATACACAGCAACTATACTCTCCTAAGAAACAGAAACTAAGGAACAAAAACACCCACCAAACAAAGACAAGACCAGATGTCAGCACCTAGAATTACAATCTTCCCAAACTCAGAGGCTTAGATTCCAGTGTAAAAACACAATAACAACCAGGACAATATGTCTTCACTAGAGTCCAGCAACCCTACCACAGCAGGCCCTGTATATTACAACATAACTAAAGCACAAGAAAAAGGCCTTAAAACCACCTGTATGAAGATGGTAAAGGTCCTTAAAGAGGAAATTAATAAATCTCTTAAAGAAATCTATGAAAACACAAACAAACCGTGGGAGGAAATGAATAAAACAGCTCAAGACCTGAACATGGAAATAGAAACAGTAATGAAAACCCAAACTGAGGGAAATTTGGAAATGAAAAATTTAGGAACTTGAAGAGGAACCTCAGAGGCAAGTCTCACCAACAGAATACAAGGGATGGAAGAGAGAATCTCAGGCATTGAAGGCATGACAGAAGAAATGGAAACTCAAGTCAAAGAAAATGTTAAATCTATAAAAAAAAAAAAATCCTACAAAGCATCCAGGAAATCTGGGACAGTATGAAAAAACCAAATCTAAGAAAAGTAGGAATTGAGGAAGGAGAAGAAACCCAGGTAAAAAGCACAGAAAATATTTTCAACAAAATCATAGAAGAAAACTTCCCCAACATAAAGGAGATGCCTTCTTTACAAGAAGCATACAGAACACCAAACCAAATAGATCGAATCAGAAAAGAAAGTCCCCTTAGCACATAAGAGTTAAAACAAAGAATGAATATTAAAAGCTGCATTTAAAAAGAACAAGTAACATATAAAGACAGACCTATTAGAATTGTATCCAATTTCTCAACGGAGACTCTAAAAGCCAGAAGGGCCTGGACAGATGTGTTGTAGATTCTAAGAGACAACAGATGCCAACCCAGACTACTATACCCAGCAAAACTTTCAATCATAATAGATGGAAAAAATGGGATACTCCATGATAAAACCAAATTTAAGCAATCTACAAATTATCTATCTACAAATCCATCCCTAAGAAGGAGCTAAAAAGAAAACTCCAACCTAAAGAGGTTCACTACACTCAAGAAAACACAAGAAAAAAAATAACCCCAGACCAGCAAAGCAAAAGAGGGGAAACACCACACACATGCATGCACACATGCACACACACATTCACATCACCATAACAAAATAACAGGAATCAACAAATGCTGCTCACTAATATCTCTTAACATTAATGGTCTCAATTATCCAGTAAAAAGACACAAACTAACAGGATTGATGTAAAAACAGGATCCATCTTTCTGCTACATCCAAGAAACACACCTCAACACTGAGGATAGACATCACCTCAAGGTAAAAGGATGGAAAAAGATATTCCAAGCAAATGGACTTAAGAAGCAAGCTAGGGTTGCCACTGCAATATCTGACAAAATAGACTTCAACCCAAAACTAATCAGTAGACATAGGAAAGTGCACTACATAACCATCAAAGGAAAAATCCACCAAGTGAACACTGCAATTCTTAACATCTATGCTCCAAATACAAGGGCACCCAAGTTTGTAAAAGAACACTACTACAGTTTAAATCACATATTGACTCTCACACACTGATAATGGGAGAATTCAATGCCTCACTCTCACCAATAGATAGATCATCCAGACAAAAACTAAACAGAGAAATGGAGGAGCTAACAAATGTTAGAAACCAAATGGACCTAACAGATATTTACAGAACATTTCACCCAAATACAAAGGAAAATACTTTCTTCTCAGAACCTCATGGAACTTTCTCAAATGAACCAGATACTCAGATATAAAACAAGTCTCAATAGGCACAAAAAAGTTGAAATAACACTCTGTATCCTATCTAACAACCACATATTAAATCTGGATATCAACAACAACAGAAACAACAGAAAGCTTACAAACTCAAGGAAACTGAAGTCTCTACTCAATGAAAAATGGGTCAAGTCAGAAATTAAGAAATTAAAGACTTTCTGGAATTAAATGAAAATGAATAACAACATACACAAATGTATAGGACACAATGAAAGTGGTTCTAAGAGGCAAGATCATAGTACTAAGTGCCTGTATAAAAAAAAATTGGAGAGATCTCATATTAGTATTTTAACAGCACACCTAAAAGCTCTAGAACAAAAAGAAATCACACACAAAAGGAGTATATGGCAAGAAATAATCAAACTCAGGACTGAAATCAATAAAATAAAAACAAACAAAAAATACAAAGAATCAATGAAACAAAGAGTTGGCTCTCCAAGAAAATCATAAGATCAACAAACCCTTATCCAAATTAACTAACTAAAAAGCAGCAGGAGAATATCCAAGTTAATAGAATTATGAGTGAAAAGGAGAACATATGAATGAACAGTTACCATGGAAAACCACAGAATCATGAAGACATAATTTAAAAACCTGTACCTCATCAAATTGAAAAAAATCTAAAAAAAAAAATGGATAATTTTCTTGATAGGTACCTGTAGCTAGAGTTTTCCTGCCTTGCCCACAGTCAGAACAAATCTTTGTCACCCGCCAGTCCTACAGCCGCTCAGACCCAACCAAGTAAACACAGAGACTTATATTGCTTACAAACTATATGGCCATGGCAGGCTTCTTGCTAACTGTTCTTTTATCTTAAATTAATCCATTTCCATAAATATATACCTTACCATGTAGCTCGTGGCTTACTGGCATCTTCACATGCTGCTTATCCTGGTGGTGGCTGGCAGTGACTCCTTCTGCCTTCTTGTTCTTTCTTTTCACCTCTCTGTTAGTCCCGCCTATACTTCCTGCCTAGCCACTGGCCAATTAAAAGCCTCCCAGCCAAAAAAAATCCTAGGACCAGATGGTTTTAGTACAGAATTCTACCAGACTTCCAAAGAAGAGTTAACAGCAATACTCCTCAAATTATTCCACAATAGAAACAGAAGGAAGACTGCCCAATTCATTTTATGAGGCCACAGATACCCTGATACCCAAACCACATAAAAACCCAACAAATAATGAGCATTACAGCAAATAGATCCATACTTATCACCCTGCACAAAACTCAACTCCAAATGGATCAAAGACCTCAACATAAACCACATGCACTGAACCTGATAGAAGAATTAAGTGGAGAACAGCCTCAAACTCATTGGCACAGGAAAAGATGTTTTGGACAGACCACTGTTAGAACAGGCACTAAGATCAACAACTAATAAATGGGACCTCATGAAACTGAGAAGCTTCTGCAGGGCAAAGGACACTGTCATTCTAACTAAGTGGCAGCCTACAGAATGGGAAAACTTTTTGCCAACTACACACCTGATAGAAGGCTAATATCCAAAATACATAAAGAACTCAAAAACTTAGATATCAAGAAAACAAAGAATCCAATTAAAAATGGGGTACATCTGTGGAAGAGGGTGAGGAAGAACTGTGGGATCCAGAGGGTTTGAAGACACTGGGAGAGCCCAGCCAGCAGAATCAACTAAGCAGGGCTCATGGGAGCTCACAGAGACTGAAGTGGCAATTGCAGAGCTTGCACAGGTCTATGCTAGGTCCTCTGCATATATGTTATGGCTGTT
Source organism: Peromyscus maniculatus bairdii (assembly GCF_049852395.1). Taxonomy (NCBI): domain Eukaryota; kingdom Metazoa; phylum Chordata; class Mammalia; order Rodentia; family Cricetidae; genus Peromyscus; species Peromyscus maniculatus. The sequence goes on along the minus strand of NC_134875.1, from coordinate 297,454 downwards.
GGCTTGGTTTTGGGGGTGACTTCTGACAGTGGGAGTGGGAGTATCTTTGACTCTTTTGCCTGCTTTTGGGATCCTTTTCTCCTAGTTGCCTTGCCCAGCCTTGATGTGAGGGTTTGTGCTTAGTCTTATTGTCTCTTGCTGTTCAGTGCACACATTGTTGGTGGGAATGCAAACTTGTACAGCCACTATGGAAATCAGTGTGATGGTTCCTCAGGAAGATCTACCTCAAGGTTCAGCTATATAACTCTTGGGCATATACCCAAAGACTACCTATCCTACCACAAAGACTCTTGCTCAATCATGTTCATTGCTGCTCTATTCATAATAGCCAGAAACTGGATGTCCCTCAACAGAAGAATAGATTTTTAAAAATTGACACATTTATACAATGGAGTATTACTCAGCTGTTAAAAATAATGACATCATGAGATTTACAGGCAAATGGATGGAACTAGAAAAAAAAATCATCCTGAGTGAGGTAACCCCTACCCAGAAAGATAAATATGGTATGTATTTACTTTTATGTGTATATTAGCCATTAAGTAAATGATAACCAAGCTACAATCCATAGTCCCAGTGAGGTTAGGTATAGAGGAAGGAACTAGAGAGTACAGTACAGATAGCTCTTGTTAGAAAAGGAAAATAGAATAGAAAATTATGATTGAGGGTTGGGGCTGGAACAGTAGGATCAAGGGGGCTGAGGGAAGGAATATGGGGAAAGACAGCTAAAATTAAGTGTTATTTGAGGGACAGTATGGACACTTCATATAATAGAAACTTCCTAAAACATATACATAAATGAAAGCTATCTAAAGGAAATCATCAGATAATGGGGAAACAGAGCCCCCAACTGGCCATCTCTTGTCACCAAAGCTTCCAGTACTGCGATTGGCTTACATCTAACTGAGTTGCTGGCCAAAGGGTCTCATTTGAATCCCCAAACAACCCAGGCTGCTGCCAAGGCTATTTGTTGTTCTCCACAAACTGACAGCAGCCCCATTACTGAAGACAACACCTACACAACTCACTGAACATGAAGAAGTGAGCTGATGCCTACAGAGAGCCTTCACCCCTATGTTCTAGCATCTTTGGCACAGGAAGGCACTCTGCACATTACCAAAAGAGAAATGTATTACCAATCTAGCCACAAACCCTTTGATATACTATGGTATCCTGCCTGAATGATATGCTAGGGCAACGGTGGCACAAAGCTTGTGGGAGTAACCAACCAATAGCTGATTTAACTAAGGCACATTCCATGAGATGGAACCCATACCTGAGAGCTAGGGTAAAACCACTAATCTAAGAGCCAACAGGATAGACGACACCAAGGAAACAAGGCCTTCTAAATACAGTAGGACTTGTTTTCCTTTGTCATACAGAAGCTTTTTAGTATCATGTAATCCTATTTGCCAATTCCTGGAGTTATTCCCTGTGCTATTGGAGTCGTTTTCAGAAAGTCCTTACCTATACCTGTATCCTGATGTATTTTCCCTTTGTTTTTCTCCAGCAATTCTTAGGCATTATATTTAAGGTTTTAGGGTCACTTTGAATTGATTTGCATACAGGGGGAGAGATATGGATCTAGTTTCATTCTTCTACATGTGAACAGATAGTTTTTCCAGCACTATTTGTCAAAGAAGCTGTCTTTTCTCCAAATATGTTTTTGATCCCTTTGGCAAAATTTAGATGTTTCTTTCTGGATCCTCTATTATATTCCATTGGTCTACATATCTGTCTGTAAAATAGCTCATACTACAAGAAAAACTGTAATTGTTTTTGAAAAAGAAAAATAATGAGATTGAGGAGGGTGAAATTAATTCAAAATTCTCATACACGGATGGTGGTTTATGTGAATCTGATGAATGTAAAATGGTACAGCCCTTTCAAAAAGTTTGGCAAAATATTAAACATAAAGTTACATAAATAATAACAATAATAATAATATGAACAAGCAATAGATAACCCACAGTTAGGTATTCAAGGAATTAAATTATACAAAGGGGTTTCGATACGATATAAGTATACATGAATATAATGTATTTTGATTACATTTTAATGTCTTGAAATTTGGAAGATAGAAGAAAAATGGATTGATTTTTAAAATATTCATGATATGGAAGTGACAAGACTCTATACTAGCTAGAAACATATGATGGAGAAGGGTGAGGATGCCTCATAACTGAGCATGTTTAAAGTTCAATTCTTGTCTCCCTCTTATGTTATGTTTCTATGCTCCTAAGGGCAGCAAATGGGTTGTCCTCCTAGCACATTACTAAACAGTATGAGGAATACAGGAAAACAGATTAATAGAGCAAAAATATGACTAACAAAGCAGTCACCAGTGGGTTCTGCCAAACAACTAAGCCTAAAGTCACCCTCAAGGCCACTCAACAGATGCACAACACCCCCTGAGACCATCTGAGAAGCCATCAATTTCCTTTCTTACTCAGAACACCTCCTTCATTATCAGCCACTCCTTGCCTAGAACCCGCAGGTGTGGCACAGGATAGGTTTTCCAAGATTTTTTTCATTGCTGTTAGTCTTTGCATAGGACAATAGAAGTTTTATGTACAGCTCAGATAAACATGAGGGGTATCTGGTGTTGTAGAAAAGGTCATAGTGGGACTCAACTGGTGGATCTCTGATCACCAGGTAAAGAATCCTAAGAGCAAAGAGGTTTATTGTTCCAGAGCTTAGTCCTCAAGCCCTAGATTTGAAAGGCAGAAAACACAGCTGCCAGACAACAGACACTGAATGGATATTTTGTTGTTATTCTCAGAGTTGACAAACAAGGGCAGAGTTTTACTTTTGAGACTCCTGAGACAGACACCAAGACAAGGAAGCTACCTATCTGTCCCAGCTTTGTATTTTCAAGTAAGAACTGGGAGGAACACACGGTAGAAGTCCTCAGACTCTACCACTCCAGTGAACATTCTGTTCATCACATTACTTATGAGACAATGTATGTATGACTTCTTTAATACTGTGGTAAATCATATTTTCTTTTCATGGTTGTTCTATAATAGGGAAGACTTGGAAGTCCCAATATTGGCCCAAAGTGCTTATGTTATTTCTGCTTTGTAGTCACTTACCTAATGTAAAATGAACTGCTTTTAAGTTTTAACCACAGTGTATCCTGACAAGGTCAACATCTTACTAAAAAGCAACAATAAAATAAGACCACTGTATGGGAATAGACTATTGAAGTGTTCCCAAATAGGAGAGCTCAGAGTTTTTATTCAGTAATGAAATAGTAAAATTTCCAACTTTTTTTTTCATGAAACTTGCTGGTGGTGTATTATGTTCATTTAATACATAACATTTTGGACAATAATTTTGTCTAAATCCTTACTAATCCTTACTAATAAAGTATTCACAAGAGCATTATTCAGAGTTAATATTCAATTCGTGCACTAAATAAATGTCATTTCCAGTAGTTTTAAAAGGTTCTTCAGAGTTTTTTTTCGGGACAGAAAGAAAGGTTTCTAACCTACCTTCTCCCAAGACTTATTCTGCCACTACGTTGACAGCCTTGCTCTGAGAGGGCACACTAAGGGTAAAATCTGGTCAGAGAACATTAGTAAAAATGAGATAGAAATAAGACAGCGCTGTAAATTCTTGCAAAAGCAGGGTTCCTCCCTCAGCTTCATGGCTGAGCAAAGTGAGGCATGCTGAACTCTAGAGACCAACTGAGTGACAGATTCAAGGCTGGAAGGTCTAACCGAGTTTGAAACCATGTATACTGAGCGTCAGTCTCAAGCCTAGATTGTTCCAGCTCTTTCACAGTGTTAGTTAGGCCCAACTGGCCCTATACTGATCTCCATGAGGACTGTATCGCAAAACTAGCACAAATCGTGACGATAGCCTTGCGGCAAGCCAGGAGTGTCTCCCTCAGCCAGTGTAAGGTGAGTACTATCATTCTGGGATGGGGATTGAAGCCACCACTGCCCACTGTGCCAGGCCCCAAAGCACAAGACTAGGTTAACCCGTGGGTCCTGGCCACCTAAGACACCCACCCCTTCACAGACCCGAGGGGCGGCACCTACCTGGGCTGGAGGTCGCGATTCAGAAGTTTGCGGAGACAAAAGCAAGCAAAGAAGGCTGAAGTGAAGCCTTGTCGCTCCTTTTGCTTTTTACTACCCAGTCCGCAAGGCAGTCTGGCTCCCGTTCCCCTCCCCCATGCCACTGTAGCCTTGCAGAGAACCTTAAGGCTCCGCCCCGCTCCTTCCGGCCCGTGCACAGTGGGAGCGTCACCGGGGGCGTATTTAAAGACTAGGTTCCAGAAAGATCAGTCAACTGCTCTAGTTTCATTGAACAATTTTGGAGGTATAATAAGAGAAAGATGGGTCCAGGATATTAAAATGCATGTAAAACTCGGGTTGACTGCCTGCTATTTCTGTGCTCTTCTATAATCTTCTGGCTGTTTGTCTTAACGGTAACTTACTGAGATTTTTTTTTAAGAAATAAATTTCTTACATTAACTTTCCACAGAACTAAATTTCTTACATTAACCTTCCACATTGTCACATATCCCTCACTTCTGGATTTCCATAGATTCAGATGAACATTTTGAATCAAAGGCCCAGCTACAGTGCTAATATAGTGAGCCTTAGAAGAGGAATAAACCACAAGGAATGAACAACCTTGTGAGAATGAAATTTAATAATATTGCATAATCAAAAAACTAAGAAATGGATCGTAAAGTAATCTGTCATAAAGGCACGAAAGAAATTAGTTTTTGGATTCAACATCAACAGAAGAAGAAAAAGTTTTCATTATGACTGAGGCTTTTAATATTCCTCTATGGTTTTTATCTTGGAATTCTTCCTGTCTACAGTTGTTTATTTGAAAAATTGATAGTCTTTTTTTAACTCAATTTAGATATTCCTCTGTGATTCCTGCACTATAATTTCTATATAAATGTATATTCTCCTTTTCCATTGAGTCCATATGCCTCATTTACCTATTATTCTGGATTATAATTTCTCTTTCTGTATATCTCTACCTTGCAGTGAACAAGCAGCATTTTGAAATTTTGTATTTTTCAAATACAAAAGAACGTTTTTATTTTTCAAACCTAATTTTCAAGCATAAGATGTATTCTTTAATGAATATTTGTCTAAGAATTGCCCAAGACCACTGAATGTACACATGAAAGATTATACCCAAAATGTGAATTAATGCCAAGAAGAATAGATAAATAAAATGAAAATCTAGATTTAATCTGGCTGGTGTTCATGCATGCAACAAATATTGAGTCTTACTATATGTCAACCTTTGCACTGATCTCTGAGTACAAAATGATGATCAAAACCAGTACATAATTCATGCTTATATAATTTTATACTTAAAGAACAAATCAGTGATGATCAGGCAAATAGGAAAAAGAAAAATATTCCAGATAGAAGGGAAGCATGATCTAATGTCTAGTGATATGAAGGAACATGATAATAGTAAATGAGATCAGTAAAGATAAGAGGAAATTGATTATAAAGTCCCCCAAGAAAAGGCAAGATGTTGATAAGGTTTAATTCAGAGAATTTTTCCATTATAATAGTAAAGAACATTTATGAAACTTACAGTAACTGCTGAATATTGACCTGTTTTATAATAAACATTTAAGGCAGATTATATTATTTGTACTTTAGGGGTAAGATAACTAACGCACATATAAGTTAGTCAGTCTTACCAAGATCACATGGAAGTTAAGTTTTCAAGATAAGATTAAAACCTAAGTAAATAATATAAATGAGAACTATAATAAAAACACAAGTAAAAACCTAAAAAGTGTTCTTTCAACAAAATATGTTCACTGGCTCTAGATACTTGACATCCATCTATAATAAATCATACTAAGAGCTTCAAGAAAATAATACACTGGACTCAAATATTACTATTGTAAACCTATGTCTTAGCAGCAACGATGGTGGGTGCCTTTGGTATATGATGCTCCCCGAAAACAGAGCAAATAAGGGAGGAAAAATAGATGTCCTGAATGCTACTATGTGGAGCACACCTACAAGTTTGATCAAAAGGCTTTGCTTCTCTGAGCTTCAATTTCCTTCATATATGGGTATAATAATCATATCTATCTTATAAGACTATAATGATTAAATGAGACCATATAAAGTTTTGCCTGTCAAGCAGTGTCAGTATTATCTGTTGTTAAGATTACTGCATTTTAGTGGCTGAAAGAGAGGAAGTATGAAGGCAAGATAGAGTCCAGGTACAATTTGATCAATAGTAAATGGATAGTAGAATTTTTGAAAAGTTTATTTTCACCTGGGCATGGTGGCATATGTCTTTATTCCCAGCACTTGGAAGGTAGAGGCAGAAGGAGCTCTGTGAATTCAAGGCCAGCCTGGTCTACATCGTGAGTTCTAGGACAGCCAGGGCTACATAAAGAGACCCTGTCTCAGAAGAAGAAGGAGGAGGAGAAGGAGGAGGAGGAGGAGGAGGAGGAGGAGGAGGAGGAGGAGGAGGAGGAGGAGGAGGAGGAGGAGGAGGAAGAAGAAGAAGAAGAAGAAGAAGAAGAAGAAGAAGAAGAAGAAGAAGAAGAAGAAGAAGAAGAAGAAGAAGAAGGGAAGGAAGGAGAAGAAGAAGGGAGGAAGGAAGGAAGGAAGGAAGGAAGGAAGGAAGGAAGGAAGGAAGGAAGGAAGGAAGGAAGGAAGGAAGGAAGGAAGGAAGAAAAGAAAGTAGGCATTGAAATTATTTACTTGTTGACTTCTCTCTCTCTCTCTCTCTGTGTGTGTGTGTGTGTGTGTGTGTGTGTGTGTGTGTGTGTGTGTAAAGCAACTCACATAGTGTATGACACAGAGCATATTTTAGGAATGAGTGAATATATGGATGGATTAAAACCTAGGAACAGCTGGGCATGATTTTACATACTTGTAATCTCAGCACTAAGAAGACCCAGTCAGGAACATTATGAGTTTGAGATTAGTCACTTCTACATGATGAGAACCTGTCTAAAACAAAAGACCAAAGTCCAAACAAACAACCTAGAAATAATGTGTAGGATATTAAATAGAAAAATTTCCCGCAATTATATTCTTCTGTTTCTAGAACATACTAAGCTTGTTTGTATTCAACTTTCAAGATATAATATGCACATTAATTTATTCTTCCCTTCACTGCTTATAGTCCAAGCCGGGGGTTAGTACTATTTTTCTGTAAAGTCATATAGTAAATATTTTCAGCTATTTTTGAGACATATACAATCTGTCTGTAACTAAATTCTAATTTATAAAGTAGCAGTAGCCATGGGTCACAGAAAATACATAAGTGGATGTGTGTGGAGGTTTTATAGTAAAAGTTTATTTACAGAAACAGGAAGCAAGATTGGTTCTATGGATTCTAATTTGCCTTGGGGGCTGGAGAGATGGCTCAGTGGTTAGGACCACTGGTTGCTCTTCCAGAGGTCCTGAGTTCAATTCCCAGCAACCACATGGTGGCTCACAACCATCTATAGTGGGATCTGATGCTCTCTTCTGGCATAAAGGTGTACATGCAGATAGAGCACTCCTACATAAAATGAATAAACAAATCTTAAAAAAAAAGATTTTTAAAAATTGCCAACTTTTGATCTAGGCAAAATTACCATCATATCTTGTATGCACTACTGTAGTGAATGATATATGGGGATCATTATTTGTGGCTAATATTATTTCTGTATTGTTTTAACATGTTAATTTTATTAGCATCTTATTGAAATTTCAATTGTCTTTTTGTTTTGTTTTGGTTTGGTTTTTGTTTTTGTTTTTGTTTTTTGATACAGGGTTTCTCTGTGTAGCTTTGGTGCCTGTTCTGGATCTCCTCTGTAGACCAGGGTGGGCTCGAACTCACAGAGATCCACCTGGCTCTGCCTCCCAGTGCTGGGATTAAAGGTGTGCGCCACCACTTCCCGGCTCATCTTTTTTTATTATTATTAAGAGATTTTCTATTCATTTTACATATCAACCACACATTCCCCTGTCCTCCCTCCTCCTACCCCTCGGCCTTCCCTCTTAACCTACCCCCCATTCCCACCTCCTCCAAGGCAAAGTCTCCCATGGGGAGTCAGCAGAGCCTAATACATTAAGTTGAGGCAGGTCCAAGCCCCTCCTCCCTGCACTAAGGTTGCGCAAGGTGTCTCACCATAGGCATTGGGCTTCAAAATTCCTGCTCATGCACCAAGGATGGGTCCGGATCCCACTTCCTGCCTGGGAGCCCCCTGAACAGTTCAAGCTAAACAACTGTCTCGCCTATGCAAAGGACCTAGTCCAGTACTATGGATGGGCTCTTCAGCTAGTGGCCCACACTTCATGTGTTTCCACAAGTTTGACTGGCCATCTCTGTACATTTTCTCATCATGATCTTGATGGCCCTTGCTCATAGAATCCCTCCTCCCTCTCATCGATTGGACTCCTGGAGCTCAGCCTGGTACCTGGCCATAGATCTTTGCATCTGCTTCCATCAGTCACTAGAGGAGGGTTCTATGATGATAGTTAGGGTATTCAGCCATCTGATCACCCGAGTAGGCCAGCTCAGGCACCCTCTCAATTATTGCCAGTAGTCCAAGGCAGGGTCATCTTTGTGGATTCCTGGGAACTTCCCTAGCACTCTGTTTCTCCCTTTTCCCATGATGTCTTCATTTATCATGGTGTCTCTTTCCTTGCTTTCCCATTCTGTCCCTGTTCCAGCTCAAACCTCCTGTTACCCTATGTTCTCATTCCCCTTCCCTTGCCCTTTATTATCCTCCCTCACCTCCAGTTTGCTTATGTAGATCTCATCTATTTTTCCTTCGCTGGGTGATCCATTTGTCCTTCCTAGGGTCCTCCCTTCTAGCTAGCCTCCCTGGAGCTGTGGGTGGCAGTCTGGTTATCCTTTGCTTTACATCTAGTATCCACTTATGAGTGAGTTCATACTATGTTTGTCCTTCTGAGTCTGGGTTACCTCACTCAGGATGATATTTTCTAGTTCCATCCATTTGCCTGCAAATTTCATGATGTCATTGTTTTTCTCTGCTGAGTAGTACTCCATTGTGTATATGTACTACATTTTCTTTATCTATTCTTCAGTTGAGGGGCATCTAGGTTGTTTTCAGGTTCTGGCTATTATGAATGATGCTGCTATGAACATAGTTGAGCATGTGTCCTTGTGGTATGATTGAGCATTCCTTGGGTATATGCCCAAGAGTGGTGTAGCTGGGTCTTGAGGAAGATTGATTCCCAATTTTCTGAGAAACTGCCATACTGATTTCCAAAGTAGCTGTACAAGTTTGCACTCCCACCAACAATGGAGGAGTGTTCCCCCTGCTCCACATCCTCTCCAACATAAGCTGTCTTCAGTGTTTTTGATCTTAGCCATTCTGACAGGTGTCAGATGGTATCTCAGAGTCGTTTTGATTTGCATTTCCCTGATGACTAAGGATGTTGAGCAATTCCTCAAATGTCTCTCAGCCATCTGAGATACTTCTGTTGAGAATTCTTTGTTTAGCTCTGTAGCCCACTTTTGAATTGGGTTATTAGATTGGATTTTAATGTCTAGTTTCTTGAGTTATTTATATATTTTGGAGATCAGCCCTCTGTCAGATGTGGGGTTGGTGAAGGTCTTTTCCCATTCTATAGGCTGTTGTTTTGTCTTATTGACCATGTCCTTTGCCCTACCTTAAGAGTTCTTAAAAAGTTCAAGCTGTATATGCTGATTTGCATTTGTATTAGTCAAAATGGTCCTTAAAATTGTTAAAATAAAAGAGTTAAATAAGTTTAGGACTGTTTATTTGATTGAAGAACAATTCATGAATATGGCAGCTCTCAGTATCAGGAAAGATATAGAGAGCTCTACCCCCACCACATGGGAAATCAGTTATTTGTAAATAGAACATGAGAGTGATGTACAAAATTAGCATGTTTGGTTACAGCTTGTGGTTTATGTTGTTCAGGCATTGTCTGAGCAGTTTACAGCCTGTAGCTGTCTGAACCTCAGCTGGTATGACAAGAATGAAATTACTACAGTTGTCTTCCTTTTCTTTAAGGGATGTATTCCAAGATCCCCAGTGGATGACAGATACCATATATATAGTTTCTATGTATTTTCAAAACTATACATGTTGTCACACTTGTCATTAACAGCAACCTAAGGGGAAGAGTCAAAAGAAAGAAATATTTATTTTTTCTAATGATTTCAAAGGTTTCAGCCCATGGTTGGTTGGATCCAGTATTTTGGACATGAAACAAAGCAGAGTATTATGGAAATGAGAGCATATGGCAGAGGCCACTTGCCTCATAATGTCCAGGAAGGAGAGAAAGAAAGAGACCAGACAGAGGCCAAGATATACCCTCCACAGCGACACCCTCAGTGACCTACTTCCTCCAACTAGGCACCATTTTACAGTTTTTTGACCTTCCAATTAAATTTGAATTGTCTTCAAATTTTGAATCCTTGAAGCCATTGGTTAGGTCAGAACTTTCACAGATGATCCCAGAGAATCGTCTAGCCTCTCCTAACCTCCAAGCACCTCTCAATCCAATCAAATTGATAATTAATACTAATCAAATATATTGGTAACATAGAACAATTAAAATGATATGACAAATTAAAATATTAATTATTAAAAACTTTAAAAATGCTCATTCCTAAAATTTTAATTGTAATGTGATTCTTTAAACTTTTCTTAAAGTATCAAAAGATTTTAGCTCTGAGCTCTGACCTCTCGGCCTTCTCTTTTACATTGGTTCTGTGTTTCTTATTTTAATAAGACAGTTGGTTACATCCACAGTAATGTTTTTGGACAGCAGCTGACTAAAACTTGAAAGAAAGACTGGATTAAAGAGAACTTTTGTATATTAAAATAGGTTGCAGTATGTTTACATGTTGTTAGATTAGAGTTTGCTACATATATAAACAATCTTAGGCCAAATTTAACTAAATTTAACATACGTATCCTTTGGGTCAGCTTCTCAATCTTAAGAATTAATCAAAACCCTAGGCACCAACAATTCTTTCTGTCACCATCATAATGACTTGTTTGGTCTCAGTATGGAATCTGAAAGTCACAATGTCAAGTTAATTTGATGATTCCTTACATGTTCTTCATTTTTTTTTTGTTCTTCTGTGATGAGATCATTTAATATACAAAGGATGATTGTGATAGGGTTTTTTGAAACTTCTGAGGAGAGACCCTGTACCAGGCAGGCTCACATGAGGATAAATTAAGAAACTAAAACAAGCTCCTTAACAAGAGTTTCCATGAAATGAACTCACCAAAATTACTATAATAATTCAAAGTTCAGATAATAAAATAGATTAGCAGTATTCAAGTGTAGCTATTTATGGTTTTTGTTCAGGTCATGGTGGCAATTAAGGATCATAGTTCACTGTGTTGCGGCCTGACTTAAAGAAGTAGCCATTTCTGTTAGCACAAAGCTGTGGTAACAAGTCATATCTCAAGACTCATAGAAAAGAACACAAAAATTGGAAAATGTTGGAAATAGGTACACTTGTCATCCACCACTCAAGATACCAGTCAACTAACTACTAATCTCTCTCTCTCTCTCTCTCTCTCTCTCTCTCTCTCTCTCTCTCTCTCTCTCTCTCTCTCTCTCTCTCTCTCTCTCTCTCTCACACACACACACACACACACACACACACACACCATATGTTCCCTTCACCTTAAGAAATTTCTGGAGCTGGAGAGATGGCTCAGAGGTTAAGAGCACCGACTGCTCTTCCAGAGGTCCTGAGTTCAATTCCCAGCACCCATATGGTGGCTCACAGCCATCTGTAATGAGATCTGGCGCCCTCTTCTGTGTACATAATAAACAACCAACCAACCAAACAAACAAATAAATAAATAAAAATAAAAAAAGAAATTTCTTCTATGTATTTATTTGTTGGTTGTGTTAGACAGACAGCAAAATTGAATATCTTTTTACATAAACCTTATTTATAGTGGTAAATGTGGAGATAAGTTTAGTTCTGTTTAGTAGCATACATGAGTCCCTAACATAGGCAAGGGAAGATCTAAAGCCATGTGATACTTTATTCAATATTTTTGTTGTTGTTGAACAAGAATTGTTCACATCCACTGTTTATAGAATGGCTTCACCTCTCCAATATGCTTAAAAGTCTGATTTGGCTATAAAATACAAAATATTCCAAGAGTGAGCCCCCAGGAACCTTTCCTGAACCTTCCTTTGGATAAACCAACTCTTTCCCACTATTGTATTTTGTTTGTGTGTGTGATGTGTATGCATGTGTCTGTGTGTTTGTGTTTGTGTGTGTGTGTGTGTGTGTGTGTGTGTGTGTGTGTGTGTGTGCATGCACCCATGCATGTGGAGATCAAAGCAGGGTACCAAGTGTCCTATCACTATCTGCCTTATTTACTTGAGGCAGAGAAGGATCTTTTACTGAACTTGAAACTTGACATTTTGACTAGGCAGGCTAGTTGACACCAACACTGGCTTTTACTTGAGTGCTAGGGACTTGAACTTAGTTATTGCTTTCATGACAGATTTTTTACCCATTTAGCCATCTTCCCAGCCCTTCTTTGTAAGACGAATTGCTAAACAGTCTTATTAATAAAAAAATACCCAAAGCCAGATATTGGGGTGAAAACTGAGAGATCAGAGGAGTAGAACAAGCCACAACCAACCTCACTCTACCAACTCCTCAGCCTCCAGAGAAAGCTATTTCCTGCTACTTCCTGTATACTCACACCTGTATAACTTTCTGTGCCCTGCTATCTTACTTTTTCTCTCTGCCCATCTACATCACTTCCTCTTTCTGCCCAGCTCTATCATTTCCTGTCTGTCTGTACAGACCTCCAGACCTCTATGGTTAACTAGTGCTGGGATTAAAGGCATGTGCCACCACACTTGGCTCTGTTCCCAGTGTGGTCTTGAACTCACAGAGATCCAGATGAGTCTCTGCCTCCCAAATTCTGGGATTAAAGGTGTGTGCTGCCACTGCCTGACCTCTATGTTTACTATAGTGGCTGGCTTTTCCCTCTGATACCAAGATAAGCTCAATAGGAGTGCACAAATAAAATTATCACCACATTTCCCCCTTTTTTCTAAAATAAAAAATGTTATAACTAACATAAGAAAAACTATATACAATAAGTACAATAACTATATACAATATAGGCAATAAATACATCAAGAATGTCTAGTCCATTTGCATTTGACAAATCCAGAGAAAATACTCCATTATCTATCCTATTTTTGTGAATCCAAAGGGTTGTATCTAATTTACCTTCTATCTAATTTGCATTACCAACCCCAAACTATCTTTTGATGTCTTTCAAACTTATACACTTTACACTTCTTTAGTGAGTTTCTTTTCTGAATTTGTTAACAAGGAAAACTTGAACTATCTAATCTTCAACTCCCTCAGAGACCTGAGAAAGAAATAAATAATATTACCTAGTTAAACAGGAAATACAAACAAGTGACTTCCAACAAATGTGAGTTATGACAGAAACAGCTTGGGGTTGTCTTTCTGTATGCTGTGAATATGTGTGGTTCCCATTGGATAATAAATAAAGCTGATTTGGCCTATGGCAAGAAAGCTTAGAGGCAGGCAGAAATCCAAGGAGAGAGATAGGAAAGAGAAAGTCAGAGTCTGGAGAGAGACACTAGCACTGCCAGGAGAAGCGAGATGTGAAAGTACCAGTAAGTCATTGTCATGTGGCAACTTATAGACAAATAAAAGTGGGTTAAGTTATAAGAGATAGCTAGCAAGAAGCCTGCCATAGGCCATACGGTTTGTAAGTAAGCCTCTGTATGTTTACTTTGGTCTGAGTGGCTGTGGAACTATGGGGCCAGGCAGGACTGGAGAAACCTTCTGACTACACTTCTTCAACATTTTAGGGTTGACACCAATTTCAATCACTGATTGATTTGGTTTATGAATATGGAAACTGATGAGGACTCTTTCGGGGAAAACTATTTGGAAAGCGGGAGTGAACAGAACAGTCTAAATGAGGGAAGAGGCAGAACAGCACAAGTAAATTTTCCAGAGGCAACATAGGCTATTGGAGGCTGAAAAACGAGGGCCACCTAGTGGTTTTTGAATAAGAGTCAGTTAAATTTGTCCATCCATTAGTCTGCATAGCTCTTGAATATAACAATGTGAAACTTTCTTTAGTGGTCCCCTTTTTGTGTGTGATGGAGATTTAACTTAGGGCCTTATGCATGGTTTTAAAAGCCCACTCTGCCAACAGGTATATTCTCAACCCACTTAGTGGTCCTTTTAGAGCAGGACAAAATGGTTATAATCAAATTTAATGAAGAAGACCTTACTGAATTGAATCCTGTGACACCATTGCAGCAATTACTTATATTCACATGTGTAGTTTCTGGTATATGAGTATATGATGTCTGTAAATTCAATCGATGTTTTATAGAATATATAGGGTTTCTATACTTGGGCAGCAAATTGGTGAATAATTATACAGTTCATGGTACCATTTCCAATGAGTATATGAAAGCACTTAAGATTGAGATGTCTAAAATATCAAGGGTAGCTTTGTGCTCCTTCCTTATGATTTCAGGTAATTCTCAATGAGAACATGCATAGGCATTGATGTTAAAAGAGTCCTTATTTAGGGGTACTGGATCACAAAGCCAACAATTGCTCTCTTATATTCCTCCACTAAAACAGCTTTTTAAAGCCAACTATAGTGTAGTCCCATGGATTTTACTTTATAGACAGGGAAGGGGACAGCAAGAAAAAGGATAAGGCTTTCATGATAGCACAGAAGTCTTGATCTATGGCCTTTGGAAAACCGCCTATGTCAAAAAATATTTGCATGTTGGGGAAAAATTCCCTAGTGAGCTTTACCTTGAGGTTTCTAAAAAAAATGAAGAGTTCTGGGAATATTAAAGCTTTCTTCTAAAAAGGTCCTTTTGAGAGCTGTAGATCTAAGAGTTGAGACCCTAATGTTTTGCTGCAGTGTGAATGGCAAAAAGAACTTAGTATGGTCTCTTGTAGCTCTAGTTTGTGGGGCACACAGGGCTTGTATTAGCATTAAAGCTTTGCTCTTTTGTGTCACATTAGAAAATATGAAACTGACAAAATATTGCTTATCAACTATTTATTAATTTTAGAACAGTTATGCCATCAATTATTTTCAGAATTTGGATAATTGTATCTCTCCCATCATGGGTCATGGGGTGCAGAGGTTTAAAAATTATGGAAGCTTTAAGGACTCAAGAAAGCTAATGTGGTCATCCAGACTCTCCATGGGTCTACACTTAACTCTAGATTTACATCTTCTCAAATGCCAATTTTGTTTCTCTAATTCAAGTTCACATCACCTACTGTTTAATAAATAAGTAGTAGGGCTGGGAAGATGGCTCAGAAATGAAGAACACTTGTTCTTGCAGAGGACTAGAGTTCATTTCCAAGCACTCCAGTAGCTTGTAAATCCAGCTCCAGGGAATCTTGTGCTCTCTTCTATCCTCTTTGTACATACACACACATGAGAGAGAGAGAGAGAGAGAGAGAGAGAGAGAGAGAGAGAGAGAGAGAGAGAGAGAGAGAGAAGAGAGAGAGAGAGAGAGAGAGAGAGAGAGAGAGAGAGAGAGAGAGAGAGAGAGAAGATACATTTTAAAGAAAGATATTGTAGGTAATTTGAATTGGATAAATCTTATGAAACTCGTTTATCTTAAACATTTGTATACTGTCTGATTTAGAATGAAGTTCTACCAAATTATTGTTTTCTATTTAGATAATTTGTTATGATGAGATAATTCAAGTTCAAGTTTTATGAGTGGAGTTCTGGGATTTATTCTATACCACGATAAGTTCTAAAAGTGAATAGAAACCTGTAGTTTTCTGTCCTTTCATGAACCTTCTTGAAGATTAAGCAGACTAGGATTATAGTCAAGAAAGTACTATGCTAAGCAATTAAGCACTATAAAATGGTCATAGTTAAAGTGCTGATGAGAATTCCTACCATAGTAATGCAATTCATAGACAAATTTGGTTATTTCCACTGCATGCAACATTTTAAGTTAATTATTAAAACTATGGTTGATAGTCTTATAGTATTACACCATGATTATTTTATTTCTGTGACTGTCATACCATTTCTGAAGCACATATTAGTGATATATCTATCCCAATATAACTCAAAGAAGGTTTATCATATCTTATCACTTGGCAGTGATTCCATATGATATATAAACCAATTAGTTTAATATATCTTTTTCTATAAAGAGAAATGTCTTTTTGAGATGTTTCAAAGACCTATCTGAAGAATTTCAAAGTTTTTTTCAGGACATTAAAATAATTTAGTTAGAATTTTATTTTAGAAATTTTATTAAAAAATGAAAGGTCTTAAACAGTTATGAAAATAGAATTACAAGTCATTGTGAACAATAATAGTTCTTTAAAATCTTTATTAAAGTGATTGGCTTTATATTTGTTCAGATTTATTATATACTTTGACTGTATTCACATCCTATTTTCCTCACCTGTTTCCCTTCACCCCTCATATTAGTCCCCTTCCTCTTCTCAAATAGTCCTCTCCATATTTTCTTTTTTATTTGAACTACTAAGAATAATATACTTTAATATACATTTTTTGAAATAGAATTACATCACTTCCCACCTTCCCTTTCCTCCTTCTAGCCTTTCCCAGCACCCTGCCTCCACCCTCTCTCATGGTCCCCACTCCCAGGTTGCTAGTCTTTTTTCTTTGATTATTATTGTTACATACATACATACATTCAAATATATATTTGTATCTATGCACAAACATGATATAAATACAGCCTGATGAACCTGTTTTTGTTGTTTGTTTGTATATGGTTTCAGGACTGACCACTGTGCATTAGACAACCAATTAGGGGTAAAATGGAGTCCTGTTCAAAAAGTCCTTTCCTATACCTATATCTTGTACACCATTACCTATGTTTTTTTTCTATCATTTTCAGTGTTTCATTTTTCACACTGAGGTCTTTGATCCACCTAGATCTAATTTTGGGGCAGGTTGATAGATATGAGTCTTATTTTACTCTTTTCTGTGTAGACATCAGTTTTTCCAGCACCATTTGTTGAATATGCTGCCTTTTCTCCAGTGTACTTTTGTTTTGTTTTGTGTTGCCACTTTGTCAAATATCAGATGGCTGTAGTTATGAGGACTCATGTTTGGGCATTCTATTTTATTTTGTGGATCTACATGTCTGTTATTTTTGCCAGTACCATGTTATTTTTATTACTATAACTGTATAATATATTCTGAAGTCTGAAATAGCCATTCCACGGGTAGTCTTCTTTTTGCTAAAGATTGTTTTGGATTTCTGGGGTCTTTTCTGGTTCCATATGAAATTTAGGATTTTTAAAATATTTCTCTAAGAATGTTGTAGGACTCTGGGCAGTGGTGGTACATACTTTTAATCCTAGCACTTGGAAGACAGAGGCTGGCCAATCTCTGTAAGTTCGAGGCCAGCCTGGTCTACAGAGTGAGTTCCAGGACAGCTAGAACTGTTCCACAGAGAAACACTGCTTTGGAGAAGAAATAAGAAAGTTGTAGGTATTTTGATTGGAGTTGACTCTGTAAATTGTCTTTGGTAAGTAGTCATTTTCACAATATTAATTTTATTGATCCATGAACATGAAGTGTCTTTCTATTTTCTAGTGTTTTTTTTTCAACCCTTTCTCCAGCAAGTTGAAGTTTGCATTGTGGATATTTTTCATCTCCTCGAGTAGGTTTATTCCAAGATATTTTATTAGTTTTGATGCTATTGTAAATGGGAGTGTCTGTGACCTCTAAGTGTGTTTGTTGTTGGAATATATTTGTAAGTTGATTTTATGTTCTGCCACTTTGCTAAAAGTAGTAATCATTTCTAAAAGTCTCATGGTGGAATTTTGGGTATCTCTTTTGTATAATATCATATCATCTACAAACAGGGATGATTTAAGTTCTTACTTTCCTATTTATATCCCTTTAATTTTCTTCTCTTGTCTTTCTTGCTCCAGTGAATGCTTCTAGGACTATATTGAAAAGAAGTTGGGATGTTTCCATGTTCATTTCTGATTTTGTTCATTTGAGTAATCTCTTACTTTCTTTTGGTTATTTGGGCTAAGGGTCTGTCAGTCTTGTTTATCTTCTCAAAGAACCAGCTCTCAGATTCATCAAGTCATTGTATTGTTTTATTTGTTACTATCTCTTTAGTTTCTGCTTTGATTTTTATTATTTGTTGTCTACTGGGTTTGGGTTTGGTTTGTTCTTGTTTTTCTAAATTATTGAGTTGCATCATTAAGTTATTTGTACTTTTTCAGATCTTTTAATGTAAGACAGTTATAAACTTCCCTCTTAGAACTGCTTTTAATGTGTCCCAGAGTGATGTGGAATTAATATTAAAATAATTCTAACTAGGCAATGATGGGTTACATTTGTTTATTCTGTAGAATATCACTTTAACTGTATAAAGCTGTGTTACATTTGTTTGTGCTGCATTTGTTTAATGATGTAAGGATGTGTGTTTAATTATGTAAAGAGGTATTGTATTTGTTTTACCTTGCCTGCCTAAGGCACCTGGTTGGTCTAATAAAGAACTGAATGGCCCATAGCTAGGCAGAGAGAGGATAGGTAGAAGAAATCTACACTTGAGAGAAAAGAAGGAGGAGAGAATGAGGGAGAAAGAAAGGGATATACCTGGGGCCAGCCAAGCATCTACCAGCCATCCAAACATAGAGACAGCAGGAAAGTAAAATATAAAGAAAGGTAAAAACCCCGAGGCAACACATAGATGAAAAAAATTAAAATAATAGCTAAGAAAAAGCTGAGCATTCATAACTAATATTAAGTCTCCATATTGTGATTTGTGAGCTTGTTGGTATCACAAAAGAAAAATCCTGGGATTCTAGAGTTTTTGTTCTATTTTTCTTTTTGTTTACTTTCAGGAATACTTTCTCATTTTTTTTCTTGATTGACTCATTCATCATTCAGTAATAAGTTGTTTAATTTCCATGAGTATATATACTTACTAAAAATTTGTTTGCTTTTGATTTTAAATTTTATTGTATAATAGCTCGATAGGATTATTTCAATTTTTCTGTATTTTTTAAGGTTTTTTTTTATGTTCCTGGTTGTGGTCTGTTTTAGAGAAGCTTCCACGTGCTAATGAGTAGAATGTATCTGATCCATACATTTAATATAAGATGCCATTTAATTCTGAGGATTCCATATTTATTTATTTATTGTTTAAACGACCTATCTTTTGGAGACAGTGGGGTGGGTGTTGAAACCTTCTAAAATTATTGGATTTGTGTTAATCTGTGTCTTTAATCTCATTAGTATGCTTTTATGAAACTGGATGAACCAAAAGTTTTAATATTGTGATATTATCCTGATTAATTGATCCCTTGATTAGAATAAAATGCCCTTTGTCTCTTGTAATTAGTTTTAGTTTCAAGTCTATTTTGTCAGATATTAGGTTGGGAAATACCTGCTCGCTTCTTGTTTCCATTTGCTGGGAATACTTTTTTCCATTCTTTCACTTTTTTTCCATTCTTTAAGGTGGTGCCTTATGGTGGTATTTTATTTGTACTGAAATGTGATTTTTTTTTAAGAATCATTTTTTTTATTATTTTACAACACCATTCAGTTCAACATAATAGCCGCTGATTCCCCTGTTCTCCCCCTCTCGCCCCCCTCCCCCCAACCCACCCCCCATTCCCACCTCCTCCAGATCAAGGTCTCCCCCGAGGACCAGGGTCAACCTGGTAGACTCAGTACAGGCAGGTCCATTCCCCCCCCTCCCAAACCGAGCCAAGTGTCCCTGCATAAGTCCCAGGATTCAAACAGCCAACTCATGCAACGAGCCCAGGACCCGGCACCAATGCATAGCTGCCTCCCAAACAGATCAAGCCAAATGACTGTCTCACGCATTCAGGGGGCCTGATCCAGTTGGGGGCCCCTCAGCCTTTGGTTCATAGATCCTGTGCTTCCATTCATTTGGTTATTTGTCCCGGTGCTTTATCCAACCTTGGCTTCAACAATTCTCGCTCATATAAACCCTCTTCTTTCTCACTAATTAGACTCCCAGTGCTCCACCAGGGGCCCAGCCATGGATGTCTGCATTCAGATTCCTCAGTCCTTGGATGGGGTTTATGGCACAACTATCAGGATGTCTGGCCATCCCATCACCAGAGTAGGTCAGTTCCTGCCGTCTCGCGACCATTGCCAGCAGTCTTTTGCGGGGGTATCTTTGTGGATCTCCGTGGGCCTCCCTAGCTCTCTGCTTCCTCCCCTTCTCACCTTCTCATGTGGTCTTCATTTACCATGGTCTCCTATTCCTTGTTCTCCCTCTCTTTTCTTGATCCAGCTAGGATCTCCCACTCTCTTTCCCTCGACCGTCGTCCTTCACTGTTCCCACTCATGACCAGGCTGTTCATGTAGATCTCGTCCATTTCTCCGTGTCTTTTTTTTGGGGTCCCGTTTTCCAGGTAGCCTCACTGGTGATGTGAGTAGCAGTCCAGTCATCCTTGTTCCACATCTAGCATCTTCCTATGAGTGAGTACATACCATATTTGTCTTTCTGAGTCTGGGTTACCTCACTCAGGGTGATTTTTTTCTAGATCCATCCATTTGCCTGCAAACCTCATGATGTCATTGTTTTTCCTGCTGAGTAGTATTCCATTGTGTATATGTGCCACAATTTATTTATCCATTCTTCAGTTGAAGGGCATCTAGGTTGTTTCCAGGTTTTGGCTATTACAAACAATGCTGATATGAACATAGCTGAGCAAGTGCTCTTGTGGTATGATTGAGCATTTCTTGGGTATATGCCCAGGAGTGGTATAGTTGGATCTTGGGGGAGATTGATTCCCAATTTTCTAAGAAAGCGCCATATTGATTTCCAAAGTGGTTGTACAAGCTTGCATTCCCACCAGCAGTGGAGGAAAGTACCCCCTAGTTCCACATCCTCTCCAGCATAAAGTGTCTTCAGTGTTTTTGATCTTAGCCACTCTGACAGGCGTAAGGTGGTATCTCAGAGTTGTTTTGATTTGCATTTCCCTGATGATTAGGGATGTTGAGCAATTCCTTAAATGTCTTTCAGACATTTGGGTTTCCTCTGTTGAGAATTCTCTGTTTAATTCTAAAGCCCATTTCTCAATTGGACTGTTGGTCGTTCAGATATCTAATTTCTTGAGTTCCTTATATATTCTGGATATCAGTCCTCTGTCAGATGTGGGGTTGGTGAAGATCTTTTCCCATTCTGTAGGCTGTCGCTTTGCCTTGTTGACCGTATCCTTTGCTCTACAAAAGCTTCTCAGTTTCAAGAGGTCCCATTGATTGATTGTTTGTCTCAGTGTCTGCGCTACTGGTGTTATATTTAGGAAGTGATCTCCTATGCCAATGCGTTCAAGACTATTTCCTACTTTCTCTTCTAGCAGGTTCAGAGTAGCTGGATTTATGTTGAGGTCTTTGACCCACTTGGACTTAAGTTTTGTGCACAGTGACAGATATGGATCTATTTGCAGCCTTCTACACGTTGATATCCAGTTATGCCAGCACCATTTGTTGAAGATGCTTTCTTTTTTCCATTGTACACTTTTGGCTTCTTTGTCAAAAATTATATGTCCATAGGTGTGTGGGTTAATGTCAGGGTCTTCAATTCGATTCCATTGGTCCACATGTCGGTTTTTATGCCAATACCAAGCTGTTTTTATTACTGTAGCTCTATAGTAGAGCTTGAAGTCAGGGATTGTGATGCCTCCAGAAGTTGTTTTATTGTACAGGTCTCTTTTAACTATCCTGGGTTTTTTGTTTTTCCATATGAAGTTGAGTATTATTCTTTCCAGGTCTGTGAAGAATTGTGTTGGTATTTTGATGGGGATTGCATTGAATCTGTAAATTGCTTTTGGTAAGATTGCCATTTTTACTATGTTAACCCTGCCTATCCATGAGCATGGGAGATCTTTCCATTTTCTGACATCTTCTTCAATTTCTTTTTTCAGGGTCTTAAAGTTCTTGTCATATAGGTCCTTAACTTGCTTGGTTAGTGTTACCCCAAGGTATTTTATGTCATTTTTGGCTATTGTAAAGGGTGATGTATCTCTAATTGCCTTCTCAGCTTCTTTGTCCATTGTATATAGGAGGGCTACTGATTTTTTTGAGTTGATCTTGTATCCTGCTATGTTGCTGAAGGTGTTTATAAGCTTTATCAATTCCTGGGTGGAATCTTTGGGGTCACTCAAGTATACTATCATGTCATCTGCAAATAGGGAAAGCTTGACTTCTTCCTTTCCAATTTGTATCCCCTTAATCTCCTTATGTTGTCTTATTGCTCTGGCTAGAACTTCAAGTACTATATTGAATAAGTATGGGGAGACTGGACAGCCTTGTCTCGTTCCAGATTTTAAGGAATTGCTTTGAGTTTCTCTCCATTTAATTTGATGTTGGCTGTTAGTTTGCTATATATTGCCTTTATTATGTTTAGGTATGTTCCCTGTATTCCTGATCGCTCCAAGACTTTTATCATGAAGGGGTGTTGGATTTTGTCAAATGCCTTTTCTGCATCTAGTGAGATGATCATGTGGTTTTTTTCTTTGAGTTTGTTTATATGGTGTATTACATTGATGGACTTTCGTATGTTGAACCACCCTTGCATCCCTGGGATGAAGCCTACTTTATCATGGTGGATAATTGTTCTGATGTGTTCTTGGAGTCTGTTTGCCAGTATTTTATTGAGTATTTTTGCATCAATGTTCATGAGGGAGATCGGTCTGTAGTTCTCTTTCTTTGTTGCATCCTTGTTTGGTTTAGGAATCAGGGTAATTGTAGCCTCATAGAAGGAGTTTGGTAATGTTCCTTCTGTTTCTATTACGTGGAACAATTTAGAGAGTATTGGTATTAACTCTTCTTTGAAGATCTGGTAGAATTCTGCGCTGAAACCATCTGGTCCTGGGCTTTTTTTGGTTGGGAGACCTTTAATGACTGTTTCTATTTCCTTAGGGGTTATTGGACTATTTAAATAGTTTATCTGGTCTTGATTTAACTTAGGTATGTGGTATCTATCCAGAAAAATGTCCATTTCTTTTAGGTTTTCCAGTTTTGTGGAGTAGAAGTTTTTGAAATATGACCTTATAATTCTCTAGATTTCCTCAATGTCTGTTGTTATGTCCCCTTTTCATTTCTGATTTTGTTGATTTGGATTCTCTCTCTCTGTCTTTTGGTTAGTTTGGATAAGGGCTTGTCTATCTTGTTGATTTTCTCAAAGAACCAACTCTTTGTTTCATTAATTTTTTGTATTATTCTCTTAGTTTCTAATTTATTAATTTCACCTCTCACTTTGATAATTTCCTGGCATCTATTCTTCCTGGGAGACTTTGCTTCTTTTTGTTCTAGAGCTTTCAGATGTGCTGTTAAGTCACTAGTGTGGGATTTCTCCAACTTCTTTATGTGGGCATTTAGTGCTATGAATTTCCCTCTTAACACTGCTTTCATAGTATCCCATAAGTTTCTGTATGTGGTGTCTTCATTTTCATTGATCTCTAGGAAGTCTTTAATTTCTTTCATTATTTCTTCCTTAACCCATTGGTGATTCAGTTGAGCATTATTCAGTTTCCATGAGATTGTAGGTTTTCTGTAGTTTTTGTTGTTGTTGAAATCTAGCTTTAAACCATGGTGATCTGATAGAACACAGGAGGTTATTCTGATTGTTTTGTATCTGTTGAGATTTGCTTTGTGGCCAAGTATGTGGTCGATTTTAGAGAAAGTTCCATGGGGTGCTGAGAAGAAGGTATATTCTTTCTTGTTAGGATGGAATGTTCTGTAGATATCTACTAAGTCCAATTGGGTCATGACATCAGTTAAGTCCTTTATTTCTCTGTTAAGTTTCGATTTGGGAGATCTGTCCAGTGGTGAAAGTGGGGTGTTGAGATCTCCCACTATTAATGTGTGGGGTTTTATATGTGGTTTAAGCTTTAGTAATGTTTCTTTTACATATGTGGGTGCCCTTGTGTTTGGGGCATATATGTTCAGAATTGAAACTTCATCTTGGTCGATCTTTCCTGTGATGAGGATGTAATGTCCTTCTTGATCTCTTTTGATTAATTTTAGTTTGAAGTCTATTTTGTTGGATATCAGGATGGCTACCCCTGCTTGTTTCTTAAGACCATTTGATTGAAAAGTCTTTTCCCAGCCTTTTATTCTTAGGTAGTGTCTGTCTTTGAATTTGAGATGTGTTTCTTGTATGCAGCAGAAAGATGGGTCCTGCTTTCGTATCCATTCTGTAAGTCTATGTCTTTTTATAGGTGAATTAAGTCCGTTGATATTAAGGGATATTAATGACCAGTGATTCTTCATCCCTGTTATTTTTGGTGGTAGTGTGTGTGTACTTCTCTTCTTTGGGGTTTACTGTTGTGGCTTTATCTATTGCCTGTGTTTTCAAGTGTGTATCTGACTTCCCTCGGTTGGAATTTTCCTTCTAGTGCTTTCTGTAGGGCTGGGTTTGTGGATAGGTATTGTTTAAATCTGGCTTTGTCTTCGAATGTCTTGTTCCTTCCGTCTATGATGATTGAAAGTTTTGCTGGGTATATTAGTCTGGGCTGACATCCATGGTCTCTTAGTGTCTGCATTACATCTGTCCAGGTCCTTCTGGCTTTCAAAGTCTCCATTGAGAAGTCGGGTGTTATTCTGATGGGTTTACCTTTATAGGTCACTTGGCCTTTTTCCTTGGCTGCTCTTAATATTCTTTCTTTATTCTGTACATTTAGTTGTTTAATTATTATGTGTCGAGGGGACTTTTTTGGGGGGTCTAGTCTGTTTGGTGTTCTATAGGCTTCTTGTATCTTCATAGGCATTTCCTTCTTTAAGTTGGGAAAGTTTTCTTCTATAATTTAGTTGAATATATTTTCTGTGCCTTTGAGTTGGTATTCTTCACCTTCTTCTATGCCTATAATTCGTAGGTTTGGTCTTTTCATGGTGTCCCAAATTTCTTGGACATTTTGGTTCATGACTTTGTTGGCTTTGGTGTTTCCTTCGACTGATGAAACTATTTCTTCTACTGTATCTTTAATGCCAGAAATCCTCTCTTCCATCTCTTGCATTCTGTTGGTTATACTTGCATCTGAAGTTCCCGATCTTTTACTCAGGTTTTCTATTTCCAGCATTCCCTCTGTTTGTGTCTTCTTTATTTTTTCAATTTCCCTTTTCAGTTCTTGGACTGTTTCCTTTGTTTGTTTCATTACTTTTTCATGATTTTCTTTCAGTGCTTTATTGTTTTCTTGCAGGACTTTATTGTTTTCTTCCAGGAGTTTATTGTTTTCTTGGAGGGCTTTATTGTTTTCTTCTAATTTGTTTGCCCTTTCCTCTAGTTGTTTACAGCGTTCTTCCAATTTTCTTGTCTTTTCCTCTACACAAGCCTCTACCTTCTTCATGAAGTTACTCATAAGGCTACTTTATTCTGCTTCTTCCAATTTTTGGTGTTCAGGTCTAGATGTTGGAGGGAGGCTAGGTTCTGGTGATGCTGTATTGCTCTTCATTTTGTTGTATGTACTTCTGCCTTGACGTCTGTCCATCTCCTTGTGGTTCCTTCTTGGTCTTATCAGTGTACTTGTTTCAGAAAGAGCTGACAGATTCAGGAAGTCTCTCTCTCTTGTCCAAAAGTGAGTTCTCTTGTTCAACTCTCTCTTGTCCAGAAGGGAAGTCGGGGGCAGGATGGGAGCTGGGGGCCGGTCTCTAAGTCTCAGGAAGTGGCTGGGGTCTCAGGCAGATGGGCGTGGGGGCAGGGCGCGGAGATTGCAGGGGCTGCCGGGGGGCTTGGAGAAGGGGATCCCTCCCGGTGGGGCTAGAAGGGGACCCGCCCGGTGGCCAGAGCCTGTGGCCAAGTTGGGCAGGATTTCCCGGAGTGGCTGGTGCCCAGGGATGGGGCCCGGGTTGGAGCCGGATACTCACCTGTGGTCCAGAAGGGAAGTTGGGGGCAGGATGGGAGCTGGGGGCCCGTCTCTAAGTCTCAGGAAGTGGCTGGGGTCTCAGGCAGATGGGCGTGGGGGCAGGGCACGGGGATTGCAGGGGCTGCCAGGGGGCTTGGAGAAGGGGATCCCTCCCGGTGGGGCTAGAAGGGGACCCGCCCGGTGGCTAGAGCCTGTGGCCAAGTTGGGCAGGATTTCCCAGAGTGGCTGGTGCCCAGGGATGGGGTCCCGGTTGGAGCCGGATACTCACCTCTGGTCCAGAAGGGAAGTCTGGGGCAGGATGGGAGCTGGGGACCGGTCTCTAAGTCTCAGGAAGTGGCTGGGGTCTCGGGCAGATGGGCATGGGTGCAGGGCGCGGAGATTGCAGGGGCTGCCGGGGGGGCTTGGAGAAGGGGATCCCTCCTGGTGGGGCTAGAAGGGGACTCGCCCAGGTGGCCAGAGCCTGTGGCCAAGTTGGGCAGGATTTCCCGGAGTGGCTGGTGCCCAGGGATGGGGTCCGGGTTGGAGCTGGATACTCACCTCTGGTCCAGAAGGGAAGTTGGGGCCTGAAATGTGATTTTAATTGTATGTTAATAAATAAAGTTGCCCAGGGTTCAGAGCTAATATAGCCATAGCAAGAGCATGGCGGTGGTGGCAGCGCATGCCTTTAATCCCAGTGCTTGGTAGACAGAGCTAGGTAGATCTCTGTGTGTTCAGGGATACAGCCAGCATTGGAGACATTCACCTTTAAGACCTGGAGGGCTGTACTTACAGGCAGTGACGAGGCAGTGATGTGTTTGGGTTTACAACCAATGAGAAGGCAGAACAGAAACACTATGTAAAGACATACACACAAGAAGTAGCTCTCTTTCGGAGAGCTAGGAGCACTGCAGGAGGAAGGGTAAGATTTTAGCTCTGAGCTCTGACCTCTTGGCTTTCTCTTTTACATTGGTTCTGTGTTTCTTATTTAATAAGATGGTTGGTTACATCTGCAGTGCCTATCTTTAAAGCTAAGATGTGTTTCTTGTAGATAATGGATCAATGGATTTTGTTTCTTAATCCATTTAGTTAGCCTGTGTCTTTTTACTGTTGAGGCCATTAATATTTAGAGTTAGTTTTGAAAGGTGTGTGTAGATGGCAGTCATTTTTTTCTGGTTTGTAGTTCATTATTAAATTATAACTTAGTTTATTTTTTTGAGAGTCTCATGGCTGTGTTTATTTCTCTCTTCAGTTTAAAGTATTGCTTCCAGTATTCTGCTTAGTGATTTTGTTGTTATTGTATATATTTTAGGCTGTTTGTATCATGGGACGTTTCTCTTTCTTCTTCAACTATGGCAAATAGTTTTGCTGGGTACAGTCATAGTCTATTAGAACTTAGGATATATTACTCCAGGCTCTTCTGGCCTTCAGAGTACCTATCAAGAAATCAGGTGTTATTCTGATGGGTTTTCCTTTATATGTAATTTGTATTTTCTCTCTTGTAGCTTTTGATATTTTTTCTTTATTAAGTATATTTAGTGTTTTAATTATATTATGTTTTAGGATGTTTCTTTTTTGATCTTGTCAATTTGCAGGTTCTATATACATCCTGCATCTGTCTCTGTCTCTGTCTCTCTATCTCTATTTATCTCTATCTCTATCTATCATCTCTATCTTTATCTGTATCATTTAGTTTGGGGAAGTTTTCTTCTATGATCATGTTAAAGATCTTGTCTATGTCATTGATTTGGGATTCTTCTCCTTAATCTATGCCTAATATTTGGTGTTTTGGTGGTATCCCATATTGCCTGTGTATTCCTTTCCTGTGTTTTCATTTTTTTATGTTTGGTTTAGATACTCTGCTTTATCTGTGAGTTCTGGTAGTTTATCTTCTGCTTGATTCATTCTACTTGTAAGGCTCTCTCCTGAGTTTTCTAATTAGGATATTGTTTTTTTTTCAATTCCATCTTCATTTTGGCTTGTGTTTCCTTCAATATTTCATTTCCTTTATTGAATTTAGTTTTCAAATCCTGAATTATCTTCATCATTTCATTCAGCCACATATTTGTATTTTCTTGGCCATCATCCAAGTATTTATTGTTATCCTCTTGGAGTTCAATGAAGTGTTTGTTTGTGTCTTCTTTAAATTCATTGCCTCATAAACCTCAGAATATTTTTTTAAATCACCATTGCCCTGACTACTCATGGTCTTTTGTGTTTCCATATGAAATAGGGTTGTTGTTGCTGTTGTTTCTATTTCTGTGTAGAATGCCAATGGAATTTTGAAGGGAATTGTATTGGATCTCGACATTGCTTTTGGACATATAGATATTTTTACAAAATTATCACAGTCCATGATCATAGGGAGTCTACCCATCTTTGTGTCTTATTCAAGTGCATTCTTTCAGTGTTTTAAAAGTTTTATCATAGAGGTCTTTCATATTATTAGGTTTAATCCTAGTTATTTTATGATGGTATTGAATATGGCATTATTTTCCTGCTTTTTTCCCCAGCACATTCATTATTGGTATATAGAAAAGCTACTGAATTTTGTGTGGCAATTTCAGTTCTTGGAGTTTTGTGGTGGAATATTTTGGTTCTCTTCTGACAAGTTTTTAAACATCTACAAATAAAGATAATTTGACATCCTCCTTTCATGTCTATATTATTTTATTTATTTCTTTTGCTTCCTTTTCTGGCTAAGACTTCAAGGATTATATTCAATAGAGAGTGAATAACCTTTTTGTCTCTGATTGTAGAGAAAATATTTTCCTTTATTATATTGCTGACTTTAGGTTTGTCCTGGTATTTTTTTCCATTCCTACTTTCTCCAGAACTTTTATTGTGAAGGAACGTTGAGCTTTGTCAAAGGCTTCTTCTACATCAATTAAGGTGATCATGGAAATTTTTTGTCTTTTAATTTGTTTATGTGTTAAATTACATTTATTGTGTATGTTGCACCATATTTGATTCTCTGGAATGAAGCTAATTTGCATATGATATATGATTTTTTTAATGTTTTGTTAAATCCAGTTTGCAGATATTTCATTCAGATTTCTGGGTCCAATTTAATCAGAGAATTTGGTCTATAATTTACTTTTTTTTTGCCTGTGTGTATGTCCTCATTCAGTTTTGGTATCAGGTAAATACTGTAAAATAACTTTGATAGTGTTCCATCATATTACATTTTATGGAATAATTTTAAGAAAATTATTGTTGGCTCATCTTCAAATGTCTAAATTCAACAGTAAGTCTGTCTGATCCCAGAATTTTTTCAGTTGAGACTCATCATTACTGCTTCAATTTCATTGCTTGTTATACTTATTTTTAAGTCACAAATTATAATTTTATGTCAGTTTACTTTTGATGTTAATGCTCAATTTTTAGAAAAAATCTTACAATTCCCTTTATCCTCAGTTAACTTGATTAAAAATAAGATTATTTTTACAAGAGCCATCTTCTATAAACTTTATATAGGTTTTTCATTCACTCAGTTTTTGTCTTATATTTTCTTATATAAGAACTAGTTATCTATTTTAGGAGAAAAATATACTTTCTTCTCTTAAAATAACAAATTAACATTCTCATATCTTGTAGCTTTTCCTAATGAAACTAAACCCTCCTTAGTATGTATGCCTGCACATATGTGTGTGGTGTGTACATTCATGGAAACCAGAGGAGGGCATTGGTTGTCAACTACTGTCACTCTCCCATCTTATTGATTTGAGGTAGAATCTCTCTCTAAACTTGGAACTTGTTTTTTGTTTTGTTTTTTCTAGGCTGTCAGCCAGCAAAACCAAGAAACCCTCCTGTCTCTGTCTCCTTGACCCCTTGTGATGAAGTTACAGGCATGTGAGAGGCCACACCTGAATTGTTATATAGGTGCTAAAATCCAAACTCAATTCTTCACTGTTGTATAAAAAGTACTCTTAACCACTGATTGATCTCTCCAGTCACTCTGTTAACTTTAGTTACATATCTTATTTAAATTCTTAACCCCCACTGACCTTAATTTCCAGTGGATGCTGGGAATAAAATCATTTTGAACCATCTGTCACTGTGTAGCTTTGGTGCCTGTCCTGGATCTCGCTCTGTAGAACAGGCTGGCCTCTAACTCACAGAGATCCGCCTGGCTCTGCCTCCCGAGTGCTGGGATTAAAGGCGTGCACTGCTGCCGCCGCCACTGCCGCCGCCACCGCCGCCACCGCCACCGCCACCGCCACCACCACCACCACCACCAGGCAGTCTGGCCTCTTCTTGATGAGGCAGACCTTGGTGAGTCCCCATGAAAGGATTTATCCTCTCTAAGGAGTGGATGGCAGGTGGGATGATGGAAAGGTGAGAGGAGTGGGCTGACGGGACAGGGGGAAATGTGGTTCCTATGTAAAATGAAAAAAATTTAAATAAAAAAATTAAGAAAAATTCATAGCCTGTTTTTTCATTAATTGTTATCACATATACATAGGAAGATGCATATTGAAAGTTTTGATTTTTTTACTTTGGATATATTCCTTTTTTCAAATGTATCTCAATAAAGCTGAAAATTGAACAATGAAGTAACCTTAATATTTTATAGCATAAAATTGAAAATTTCAGAACTGGTCTGAACCAGAAGAGTACAGGTCCTGAACATCACAAGGTTGAATGGGAGGACCTGGGATAAGAAATGGGCCTATGAGGATGCTGGACTAAAGTCTATCAAATTGTGCAAACAGGCAAATTATGTACTATGTGAATTATTTGTCAATAAAGATTTTATAAAATATAAAAAAGATAAAAACAAGAGTTAGATGAGAAATATTGGATAAGATGATGCCTTATGCTAAGCAAATTTATTAAGAAGTATACTATCTTATATACTATTCGCTGGGGGTAAAGGACAAAGTTTAGCAGAGAGGCAAGTCAGACAATGTTAAACAGAACATGGGAAACATCAGACAGATTCCTTAGGACAATAACCACAGCCCAAGATGCACTGTCCTGTTCCCAGGAGCTTTAATCTATACTCCCGTGAGGCACTGTCCCCAGCATCAAACTGGCTTCATGTCTGATCCAGTACAAGGACACAGAACTAAAGTTTCCTTTGTCCTTTCATCAGGGCCTCCTAGAGAGTCTTTTGTTGTTATGAATTCCTGGCAGAACCATGAATAAACACATAAAATACCTTTCTAAATCAATGACCTCATTATCATATTGAGAATGCAGAAAGAGAACAACAGCATATCTCACATTGGGAATCAAGATGGAAATGACTCAGGAAGAAATTATAAGAAAAAAATAAAAATTAAAAAAAGAATGTTAAAGCCTTATGGTAATAAAAAGGAACCTTTTATGTTGAAATATTTATTGTATTTACATCTATTTAGCTCACTTATTTTGCTTAAAATATTTATTTTAATAATCTGTACACGACTTTCCTCCCTCTCTCCCTCCCTCCCTCCCTCTCCCCCCCCCGTGTGTGTGTGTGTGTGTGTGTGTGTGTGTGTGTGTGTGTGTGTGTGTGTATCATGTATTTGAGGGTGCCTATGGAAGCCAGAAGAGAGCATCAGAGTTATAGGCAGCTGTGAGCCATAGCACATGGGAGCTGTGAAGTGAACTCCAATCTCCTAAAGAACAGCGAATGCTCTTAACCTGAGCCATTTCTCCAGCCCCTAACTTGCTTGGTTTTTAAAATAATTACACTTGAATTGCTTATAATATATATTAAACAGCTAGTAGGCTGGAAACATGACTCAGTGGGTAAAGCCACTTGCTGCCAAGCCTGATGACCTGAGTTTGATTCTTTGATGTTGCAGAATATTTGTTTAACTATGCAAAGATGTGTTGTGTAGCACGGATCTTAAAAGTTCTTATTAATAAAAACAAACCTGAAGCCAGGTATTGGGGTGAATACTGGAAGATCAAAGAAGCAGAACAAGCCACAGCCACCTCACCTCGCCAATTCCTCAGCTGATCCTGTTTCCTCAGACTGGAAGCCTCTGAGTCCTCATCCAGAATGAATCTCAGCTGAACTGCTGCTCAAAAGCCTAAAAGCTTAACCAGCCTAGTTCCTGGTTTTCACGCCTTATATACCTTTCTGCTTTCTGCCATCACTCCCTGGGATTAAAGGCTTACTTCCTGGGATTAAAAGTGTGAGTCACCATGCCTGGCTGTTTCCAGTGTGGCCTTGAACTCACAGAGATCCAGAGGGATTTCTGCCTCTGGAATGCTAGGATTAAAGGTGTGAGTGCCACCATTTTCTAGCCTCTGTATCTAGTGGCTGTTCTGTTCTTTGACCCCAGATAAGTTTATTAGGGTGCACAATATTTTGGGGAACACAATATCACCACAGTGTTGCATTTGTTTAACTATGTAAAGATGTGTTGCATTTGTTCATGTTTCAGAATATTTGTTTAACTATGTAAAGATGTGTTGGATTTGTTTAATCATATAAAGATGTGTTGCTGTTTTACCTTGCCTGCCTAAGACATCTGATTGGTCTAATAAAATGCTAAATGGCCAATAGTGAGGAAGGAGGTATAGGTGGGACTTCCAGGCAGGAAGAATGAGTAGGAGGATGAAGTTGGGCTTGAAGAGAAAAGAAAAGGGGACAACAGGGAGATACCAGGGGCCAGACAGAGAGACATGGAGGAAGCAGGAAAGTAGGACATACAGAATGAAAGAAAGCTTAAAAAGCCATGAGGCAAAATGTACATCCTAGCTTTCATAATTAATAATATGTCTCCATGTTATTATTTGCTGGCTGGTGGTCCTGATGAGAGAGCATATTATACTCTGAATCCTGAAAGTTGTTCTCTGACTGCCACTTAATCACTGTAGAATGCATGTGCCCATACTCAAATACACACACACACACACACACACACACACACACACACACCATAAATGAATAAAGGTAATTAAGGAAATTTAAAAAAACCAGCTAGTCATCATCATTTTAATTTTCTTGCTGACAAATTTTGTAACATAGAAACAAGCTTATTTTTAACAGTAAACCTAATACTAAGTCATTCTATATTATATTAAGATTTATTATTTATTTATTTATTTATTTATTTATTTATTTATTTATTTATTTATTTTTGTTTATTGTTATTCAAGACAGGGTTTTTCTGTGCAGCCCTGGCTGTTCTAGAACTCACTTTGTAGATCATGCTGACCTTCGACTCAGAGATCTGCCTGCCTCTGCCTCCTGAGTTCTGGAATTAAAGGTGAGTGCCACCACCACCTGGCTATGAAAACTCTTAAGAACTGCCTCTTTTAATTAAATTGCATATTTTATGTATCAAAGATTACTCATCACATTAACTTGAAAAGAATTTGGATTCTTGTTTTCTCAGGTAATACATAAGCATGTGACCAATTTCTTTAAAAAAATATTTTTACTTATTCTTTGAGGAACTTACTTCTTTTTATTGTTTAGTTGACATATAAAAGTTGTACATATAACATATACTTCCATAAATATTATTTTGTGACAAAACATCCCAAGCCACTTTACTCTAGGTTTCTAAAATGTACAGTACATTATCACTATCTCGAGTCACCCTAAATACAAGCACACACCAGAGCTTCTTTCTACTATTCAAGGGTAATTTAAATATTTCAAGTAAGTATAACTTAAATATTCTCCTATTTAAGTGTAACTATTAATTAGCTTTTCCTTATCCCACCCTCTCCTTATTCCCAGCCTCTGGCAACTGCTATTCTGTTCTCAACTTCTATGGGAAAATCTTTATTAGACTACACATGAATAATATAATGTAATATTTGCTTTTGTGCTGGGTTTATTTCACTTAATATAATGTCTTCCATTTCCATCCACTATTATAATTGCAGAATTTCTTCATTCTTTTGTTTGAATAGTATTTCATTTTGTGTATGTACTATACTGTCTTTACTCATTCATCTATTACACATTTCACTTGATTCCCTAGCTTTGGGAATAGTGCTACAAAAAATATGGGAATGTAAGTAACTCTTTGATATACTGATTTCATTACCTTTGGATATATACCCATTAATGAGATCCCTAAATCACACAGTCATTATATTTAATTTTTTAATATTTCAAATTTAAATATAATTACATAGTTCCCCTTTTTTTGTTTCTTACCAACCCCTCCCATGTACTCCTGGCTCTCTTTCAAATTCAAGGACTCTGGCTTCTCTTTCTTAATTGTTGTTACATATATATGCATATATATATATATATATATATATATATATATATATATATGTGTGTGTGTGTGTGTGTGTGTCCTTAAATACATAAATATAATCTACTCAGTGAGTATAATGTTGTGTGTATAATTACTTGTGTGTATATAATTTCAGGGCTGCCAGTCTATTTTTAGTTTTTGTGAACTTTTAGTTCTTTCAGATTTTTAGTATATTCTTGCTATATGATCAGTTTCTGATGTCTTATTTTTATCTTTTAGGTAAATCCATGGATCCCTGGAAGTTCTTGATATTGTTGATGTATGACTTCTTCGCATTGAAATATTAGGTATTTATCCCAGTCTTCGAATCTGGATTTATTTGTTTCTGTCCTTTAGAAACTCTAATTAGTCTATTTCCTTTATCTTTGCATGTAGTGGCTTCCACTATTTCAATATTAGGTTATACTCTATGTCTAGATTTTCTGCAAGGCTATTATTGGGATGCTGCCATTATGTTGGCACTATAGGGCACCCCATGCCCAAATTTGTCACAAATGTGTAGTTGTATTGTTCAGGATGGGCTATGAAGTGTTTGAAAGGGTATTTTGCCCCTGAATGATTCTCCTTGTGGCTAAGGTGGGCCCAGATATGTTGTTCACCATCACTGGCCTGGGATCAGGCATCAGAGGATTTTGCTAAGCCCTGAGCCTCACTATAGTGTCTGGCCCTAGACTTCAAAGTAGCAATGTGTGCCTCTTCCTACCCCAATTAGATTATTTCTCTATCCATTCTGTACTACCCAGAGTTATAGGATAAATCTAGTTAGTGTGTCTTATGCCATCAGCATTGCTGCAATGCTAGATCATACCTGGAATCTACATCCTACTGAGGCCACCATAACACAAGGGCAAGACTAAGTTCCACAATGTTATTGTCTGCTTGCTTTTGTAGACCTTTTATGGCTCACAACCTGTGCAGCTTGCCAGAAATAATGTGAACCAGAATACAAGTCCATTCTACCAGGGCTGTGGCAGGTCCAGAGACTCCTTCAGACAGTGATCCGAGGATAGCGGCCATTTAATTCTATTTGATGTCACTTTTCATGGTGGTAAGCCTGACATTGTATTTCTAGAAAATGCCTGTAACTAGAGTTTTCCTGCTTTGCCCACAGTCAAGACAAATCTTTGTCATCCGCCAGTCCCACAGCCACTCAGACCCAACCAAGTAAACACAGAGACTTATATTGCTTACAAACTGTATGGCCGTGGCAGGCTTCTTGCTAGGTGTTCTTATAGCTTAAATTAATCCATTTCCATAAATCTATACCTTGCCACATGGCTCGTGGCTTACCGGCATCTTCACATGCTGCTTGTCATGGTGGCGGCTGGAAGTGACTCCTTCTGCCTTCCTGTTCTTTCTTTTCTCCTCTCTGTTAGTCCCGCCTATACTTCCTGCCTAGCCACTGGTCAATCAGTGTTTTATTTATTGACCAATCAGAGCAATTTGACATACAGACCATCCCACAGCAAATGCCCTATGTTTACTACCCTGTCCTAACTCAAGCAGCTGGAGTCCTTTATGTTATATTGCCTGTGTTTGGGGAAGGGATAGCAGGTGAAGTAAGAACCCATTCCCACAATAATTAGATGTAGACTCTGAGCCAATAAGATTGATGCAGATTCAGAGGCTTTGTGTATGAGCACTGGTTTAGGGGAAAGAACCATAAAATTCTGCCAAGTTCTATGTATATCTCTGGTGACTCTTTTCCAGGGAAACATCATACAAATAAGTTTAGCAGAGCTGATTTGAGAAAGGAATTTCTGAATTGGACAGCTCCCTGAAGCAAGAAAGGTTCAGAAAACTCTGCCCAGAAATGTCAGCATGCAATAATTATAGATAGCACATGGAATTGATGTACAGAAGTATTCTGATGTGTTTTAGCTTAATGATAGTGTTATTTTGGCATAGGATGAGCCTATAATTGACTTAAGCTGAGATTCTGTGATTGAATGAAATTCTGTAGTTGGAAGTTCTCCTGTGTCTCACCTGGTCCGCAGACGCTCAGACCCAAATAAACACACAGAGGCTTATATTAATTACAAACTGTGGCCATTAGCTCAAGCTTATTACTGATTAGCTCTTACACTTAATTTAACCCATAATTCTTATCTCTGTTTAGCCAGGAGGCTTGGTACCTTTTCTCAGTTCTTCTTTATCATCTTGCTTCCACTGTGTCTGGCTAGTGACTCCTGACTCTGCTCTTCCTCTTCCCAGAATTCTACTCTTCTGCCTATCCCACTTATACTTCCTGCCTGGCTACTGGTCAATCAGCATTTTATTTATCAACCAATCAGAGCAACACACATTCACAGCATACAGAATGACATTCCACAGTACTTCCCCTTTTCTGTCTAATCAAAAAGGAAGGTTTTAACTTTAACATAGTAAAATTACATATAAAAAAACAGTTATCAAGCAAGAATTGCAGTTACAATATCTAGTCTATTTATATTTGGCACATTCAAAGAAAATATTCTATTTATCCTATATTTGTGAGTCTAAGGTTTCATATCTTTTCTTTTATCATAACCAAGGAAAATTATAACTAGTTAGTCTTTAACTACATCAAAGACCCCAGAAGGATATAATATTACCTAATTAAATAGGAAATGCATTATAAGCAACTTCCACAATTCTGGAAATGACAGAGACAGCTGGCTGCCTGGACAGTTGTCCAAAGTTCCTCTGCAATGTTGGGGCATCCATCTTCAGCCCATAGGCCTAGTCTCTCAGTCACTTTTTTTCTGTCCTGCAGAATGTCTGGCAGTTTCTTCTGTGAAGCGGGAACCGGAAGGACCATCTTGCCTTGTAAAGTTCAGTGGTCACCTTCCTATGGGTCCTGCATGTCCAATTTATATGACATACTGTCAATCAGTCAATGCAAGGGCACTTCTTGTATAATATTAAAAGGACCAGCCTTAATATTATACTTCCTAGGGGCTCAGAAGAGAAAACTACCAATGTTGAGAATTATTTTCGGGAAATGAATCTAAGTACACCAATCTCTTTGTCCATCTACTTTATTCCTCTGAGATAAAATTCCTATCTACACAGCTTCAGTTCTGTTCTTGTACATAGCTCCTTTCTTGCCTGATTTCTCTCTACCTTTACCTGTTTCCTCTAAGTTCTATCTATATTCTCTCGTCTTACCTAGGTCCTTCTCATCTCATTCTTAACCAGCTGGTACCTCCCCATCTGGCTCTTCCTCATCTTCCATCTCATGCACATGTTCTCTCGGGTCAAAATCCTCCTTATCTCTCTCTGTTCTCCATCCTCAAGTTCTCCTTATACCTCAGTCCCCTCAGTCTCTGAGGTGTTCAGTTATAAACCCAAGCAATAGCAATCCTCTGCCAATGTAAGGTCACCAGGCTTGAATTCTTACAGGGCCATAAAGGTAGGTAAGAATTTTCCTCAGGTAGTGACCATCAGGCTTTCTTTTACAACCCAAAATGGGAGTGGTAAAAGAGGTCAACTGAGTGCTAATGACCTGTTAGTATATCAAAAAAGGAGATCTATATGCTCAATCTACATTCCTAGAATTGGTTAGGTAAGAAGTTAGGAGTCTATAGTCCTTAGTTATGATAAGAGATAAGTTAGATCTGAAACCTTAGACTCACAAATATAAAGTAGATAGGATATCTTCTTTAATTTTGCCAAATACAAATAGACTAGGTATTATAAATAGACTAGATATTGTAACTGTAATTCTTGCTTGATAATTGTTCTGTTATATGTGATTTTACTATGTTAAAGTTAAAACCTTCCTTTTTGAAAAAAAAAAGAAAAGAAAAGAAAAGAGGAAGTGCTGTGTATATCACTCTGTATAAATAAAATGCTGATTGGCCAGTAGCCAGGCAGGAAGTATAGGCAGGACAAGCAGAGAAGAGAATTCTGGGAACAGGAAGGCTGAGTCAGGAGACACCAGCCTGCTGCCCAGGGAGCAGCATGTAAAGGCAACAGGTAAAGCCACGGAACATGTGGCAACATATAGATTAACAGAAATAGGCTGAATTTAAGTGTAAGATCTAGCCAGTAGTTAGCCTAAGCTAATGGCCCATCAGTTTAATTAATATAAATTTCTGAGTGATTATTTTATAAGTGGTTGCGGGGTCCCCAGGGGCTTGGTAGGACCCAGAGAGAAGCTCTCCAGCTACAAAGACTGTATTTTTTTAAAGTTTTTATTTCTTTATATAACTGTCTATATCCCTTTTCCATTATCTTCCAAGCCTACCTACATTTTTACACACACTGTAAACTGTTTAGGGTTTATCACATCTGAATCTGTCTTATTGTGAATCTATAGCTTTAAACTGCAGAGTGGCTAGGACAGAGAAGCAGCAGCTTGGTTGCTGACTCTGCCCACCTCAGCTTTTCAACATGGCAGTGGTATGTTTACTGCCAGCTCTGGGAGCCATGTGTACCACCAACTCTTGGAAGCAGTGGGTCTATGCCTCCATTAAAGCAGCGTGTAGCCCAGAAACCTTTTTTTTTTTTGTACTAGCAAAAACTATATCCACCGTACACCATGCTGCATGGCTTGCAGATGCTACTGTGTACAACCATGGGAATCTACTGTAGCATGAATCTTAAAAGTTCTTATTAATAAAATCAAACCCGAAGCCAGTTATTGGGGTCAATGCTGGTAGATCAGAGAGACAGAACGAGCCACAGCTATCTCACCTTGCCATTTCCTCAGCTGGTCTTGTTTCCTCAGACTGGAAGCTTCTGTGTCCTCATCCCAATGGCTCTCACCTGAACTGCTGCTCCAAAGCCTGAAGCTTAACCAGCCACATGCTTAACCAGCCAAATCTGAACCAGCCAAATTCTCTAGTTTCTGGTCCTCACACCTTATATATCTTTTTGCTTTCTACCACCACTCCCTGCGATTAAAGGCTGGCTTTCTGGGATTAAAGGTGTGTGTCACCATGCTTGGCTGTTTCCAATGTGGCCTTGAACTCACAAGATCCAGAGGGATTTCTATCTCTGGAATGCCAGGATTAAAGGTGTGTGCTATCACCACCTACCTAGTGACTTTTCTGTTCTCTGACCCCAGATAAGTTTATTAAGGTACACAATATTTTGGGGAAAACAATACCACCACATCTCCTCTCTTTTTGTCTAAAATTAAAGAAAGCTTATAACTAATACAAGAAAAACTATCTAATAAGTATATACAATATATACAGAGAAAAATTACATTAATGATGTCTAGTCCATTAACATTTGACAGATTCAGATAAAAAACTCCATTATATATATTAACAATGTCCAGTCCAGTAACATCTGATAAACTCAGACCAAAAAATTTTCATTACTTATCCTATTTAAAACAAGTAGTTCCTTTTTAAAAGTAGATTCCATAATCTCCCTTTTTTTCTTATCATATCCATATTTTCTCTTTTTTCTTTTCATAATAGATTCAGTAGTCTACCTTTTGTCACTTTTATATCTTCCCCTTTTTCTTCAGTGTAGATTCAATGATCTACCTATTTATCCTATTATTTCTTTATCTTTTTTCTCAGAGTAGATTCCATGATCTATCTCATATCTATATTCTCTTTTTCTTTTTGCTTTCTAGGGGTGAAGATATCTTTAGGGAATCTTGAAAAGAAAATTTTTGGGTTAATCGTCAAGTCCTGTATCATTTGTCCATTCTCTGCATAAAAGGAAAGTTCAGGGCTTGTTTCAAGTCCTTGTTCGAGTAGTCTGTCAGGCTGGATCATCTCAACTAGTCCTCTCAAAATTGTTCTGACCAGTTTGTAGTCCAAAGTCGATTTTTCCATGGTGTTAATCAGCTTAATGGCTTTATCATAGTCCATGTGGAATCATCGTTGTAGGATCCTGTCATCTTTTTGAAGATTTCAAAGTCACTGTTAGGCATAGTCATGGTTTCCTGCAGATTTTTTTTTTTTTTTTTTTTTTTTTTTTGCCTCCTCTGTGGTTTGGAGCAATCACAGTCTGATAAATGTCTGTCTCTCGGAACCATGAACATTCTTCCCTAGAACAGAAAATCTTCACAACAATTTCTCCCCACCATTTGTCTTGCCAAATTTTTCCAAACTGACCTTTGCCGATGCTTTCTTGTAACGCGATAGTCCTGGCAATTCTTCTCTGAACCAGCAGCAGTAAACCCTTCGTCCCAGGTAGCAGCATCACCGCAGTCACCAACATGATGAGAAGGAGCTGGCAATGTGGAGCAGTAGCCACTGCTTCCATGGTCCCAACACTGTTTGTGGCTCAGTCCGGGCCAAAGCTTCTCTCAAGCCTCCTAGGTCGGCCTCAAACTCGGGATCTTCCTGCCTCTGTCTCCTTCAGCAAATCCTACCGGGGTGCGCCACCACAACCGTCTGAGTGTAGCTTGGGCCTGAGCTCGGGCTCACAAGGCCACAGCAAACAGCTTTTTCATGAATTCGTAACACAAACGTTGGGCGCCAGATGTAGCATGAATCTTAAAAGTTCTTATTAATAAAATCAAACCCGAAGCCAGTTATTGGGGTCAATGCTGGTAGATCAGAGAGACAGAACGAGCCACAGCTATCTCACCTTGCCATTTCCTCAGCTGGTCTTGTTTCCTCAGACTGGAAGCTTCTGTGTCCTCATCCCAATGGCTCTCACCTGAACTGCTGCTCCAAAGCCTGAAGCTTAACCAGCCACATGCTTAACCAGCCAAATCTGAACCAGCCAAATTCTCTAGTTTCTGGTCCTCACACCTTATATATCTTTTTGCTTTCTACCACCACTCCCTGCGATTAAAGGCTGGCTTTCTGGGATTAAAGGTGTGTGTCACCATGCTTGGCTGTTTCCAATGTGGCCTTGAACTCACAAGATCCAGAGGGATTTCTATCTCTGGAATGCCAGGATTAAAGGTGTGTGCTATCACCACCTACCTAGTGACTTTTCTGTTCTCTGACCCCAGATAAGTTTATTAAGGTACACAATATTTTGGGGAAAACAATACCACCACAATCTACCATGCCACTTAGTTCATGGCAGCTGGCAGCCAGCTCCATCTCACAGGCAGCTGTTAGGAGATGAGTCTCTATGCTGCTACTGGCATGAAACCATGAGACTAGGAAGCCTAGTGTGGCTCTGTTTCTGTGCATTGAGAATCTTTAAGCTTTCTTAGGTCTCTGTGGATCAATGCCCAATGGTGAGCACCAAATGTAGTCAAATTTCTAAATGGTCTCATTAATATAAAACACAGAGCCAGATAAGGGGTGAAAACCTGAAGAGATCAGAGGAATAGGAACAACCACATGCTAACCTCACCTCACCAACTCCGCAGCTTCCAAAAGCAGATACTTCCTGTCTACCCACACCTATATGCCTTGCTATTCTGCCATCTGATTTGCTCTTTCTGTCCAGCTACATTAATTCCTCTTCCTGTCTAGCTTTGTCACTTCCTGTCTGTCTGTACAGATCTCCAGACCTCTATGGTTAACTAGTGTTGGCATTTAAGGCATGTGCCACCATGCCTGGCTCTGTTCCCAGTGTGGCCTTGAACTCACAGAGATCCAGACAGATCCCTGCCTCCCAGTGATAGGATAAAAGGCATGTACTAACATTGCAAGACTTTTGTGTTTATTTATAATGAGTGATTTTTCCTCTGATCTCCAGGCAAGCTTTATTTATTAGAGTACAAATAAAATATTACCAAAAAATTCAGTTATTTATTAAATTTAGCATTTTTTACTGTTTGGGAATTTCATATATTATGCAATGTATTTTGATCATATTCACCTACCTCTATCTACTTTTTCCAGAACTTCCCCATGTCTCCCTTTCAACTTTTTGTCCTCTTTTATTTTATTTTTTTTTTTTTTTGGTTTTTCAAGACAGGGTTTCTCTGTGTAGCTTTGCGCCTTTCCTGGAACTCACTTGGTAGCCCAGGCTGGCCTCGAACTCACAGAGATCCGCCTGCCTCTGCCTCCCAAGTGCTGGGATTAAAGGCGTGCGCCACCACCGCCCGGCTGTCCTCTTTTATTTTTATTTTTATTTAATCCATTGAATATAATTAATGATGTCTATATGCTTGTGGGTATAGGGCTGTGAAAACTATTCTTAGTTGTCAACTTGATTA
The DNA here is from genome assembly GCF_049852395.1 of Peromyscus maniculatus bairdii. Classification (NCBI taxonomy): domain Eukaryota; kingdom Metazoa; phylum Chordata; class Mammalia; order Rodentia; family Cricetidae; genus Peromyscus; species Peromyscus maniculatus. Next base: position 255,277 of record NC_134875.1, on the reverse strand, counting down.
TATTTGGAATTAACTAAAATTAGTCCTGTGAGGAATTTTTTTATTAAATCATTTGAGGTGGGAATACCCTCCCTAAATATTGGCCACACCTTCTGATAAAAGTCTATATAAAAGGACATGGAAGAAGGAACCTTTTGCTTCTTTCCTGCTTGCCCTCATACTTACTGGAAAGTTCATCTGTCCTGCTGCTGAGGTATTCCTTCACTGGTATTAGAACCTACTTCTTCAGGATTCCAATGTATACTGAAGACTAGCTAAGATATCCAGCCCTGTGGACTGAACAACTATTAGATTCTTGGATGTTCTGTGAGGAGACAGCCATTGTTGGACCATAGCCTATAAGCCACTCTGCACATTACCATTATATGCCATGGTAATTACCATTAAATGCCATTCCTACTATTATTACAATGCCATCTGCTCCCAAGCAAACAGCTATAGCCTCATGGGATGTGCCCTATGAATGGTTGACTGAGGAAGAGAAGACCAGGACCTGGTTTACTGATGTTTCTGCATATTATATAGGCACAACCCAGAAGTGGACCACGACAGCATTACAAACCCTTTCTAGAGCAACCCTGTGAGATACCAGTGAAGGGAAATCTTTATAGTGGACAGAATTTGCAGTACATATGGTCATGCATTGTTTGGAACGAGAAATGACTAGATGTGTGATTGTTCACTGATTTATGGGATGTAGCCAGTGAATTGGTTAGATTATCAGGGCTTGGAAAAATCTTGACTAGAAAATTGGTGAGAAAGATATCTGGGGAAGAAATATGCGGATAGATCTCTCTAAATGGGCAAAAGATGTGAAGATACTTGTGTCCCATGTAAATGCAAAGAAAGAGTTTAGTAATCAAGGAGATAGGATAACCTTTCTGTGGACAGTCTTTCCCCAGCCATCTCTGTCACCCATTGGGCTCATGAACAAAGTGGCCATAGTGGCAGAGATGGAGGATATGCATGGGCTCAACAACATGGACTGCTACTCACTTAGGCAGACTTGGCTATAGCTGCTGCTGAGTGGCTGATCTGCCAACATCAGAGACCAACACCAAGCCCCTGATATGGCACCATTCCTCAGGGTAATTGTCCAGTGACCTGGTGACAAGTCAACCAAGTTGGGCCATTTCCTTCATGGAAAGGACAATGCTTTGTCCTTACTGGAGTCAATACTTATTCTGATTTTGGATTTGCCCTTTCTACACATAATGCTTCTACCAAAACAACCATCCATGTATTTAAAGAATGCCTTATCCACAATCCTGACATTTCACACAGTGTTGCTTCTGACCAAGGAGCTTTCTTCACAGTCAGAGAAGTTCTACAGTGGGCTCATGCTCACCAACTGGTCTTATATTCCCTACCATGCTGAAGCTGCTGGCCTGACAGAATGATGGAGTGGCTCTTTAAAGACACAGTTGCAATACCAATTAGGTGGCAGAAGCCTGAAGGTCTGTTCTCCATAAGGCAGTTTATGCTTTGAATCAGCATCCAGTATATGATAGCTTCTGCCATAGTCAGGATTCTTGGTTCCAGGAATCAAGGGATAGAAAAGAGAGTGGTTCCACCATCACCCCTAGTGATCTACTAGGAAAAAAATTGAATCCTGTTCTTGTGATCTTAAGTTCTGCAGGTCTAGGAGTTTTGGTTCCAGATGTGGGAGTACTCCTGTCAGGAGACACACACACACACACACACACACACACACAAAAAAAAAAAAAAAAAAAAAAAAAAAAAAAAAAAAAAAACAATCAAAAATATTCCATTGAACTGAAATCTCAGACTTCCCTCTGGGCCACTTTGGGCTTCTAATTCCCTTAAGCCAACAGTCTAAGTAAGAAATAACAGTGTTAGCAGGGGTGATTGATCCAGACTACCAGGGGGAAATTAGATTGCTTCTCCACAATGGAGATAAGAAAGATTATGTCTGGAGTGTAAGGGGCTCCTCTTGATGTTACTATGTCCTCTGATTAAAATCATTGGGAAAGTACAATGACCCAATCTAGGCAGCATGACAAAGGGAACAGACCCTTCAGGAATGAAGTTATAGGTCACTCCTCTGTAGGAGTTGAGCTCTGACCTGTCAAAGGGTTTAGGGGGAGAAGAGAGGAATGAGGAAGTATTAGAAGATAGAAAGATAGAAAGAGACCATAAGAAAGACAGAGACAGATAGCTTCAGGAGGGCCCTGGGTCAATACCCAGTCACCTTGAGGTTTATTCAAAAGGGCTTTTTATATATTGCCAAGGGGCGAGGCAAAAGACCTCCCCCTTTCAAGATTAAAGCATAACATACAGTCAAGTGTAGACCCTTCAAACACAGGGTAACCATGCCCATAGCCAAGTCATCCCATTACGCAGCTCTGCTGGGTAAAGCAAACTCAGATTCTCTGACCTTGAGTAATGTCTTACTAGAGAGCCTCTCTGGACCCCCATACTCCTCCAGGTTATGGTGATATTTTGTTTGTGTTGAATGTGATATTTTATTGTATGTTAATAAATAAAGTTTGCCTGGAGATCAGAGGTCATAGTCAGTCATAAACAGAAGTCAGGCTGTGGTGGCACACGCCCTTAATCCAATCACATGGCAGGCAGAGTCTCTGTGTGTTCAAGGATACAGCCAAGCATGGTGACACACGCCTTTAATCCCAATACCAAACATAGAGACCTGTAGGTCTGTATAGACAGGCAGTGACGAGGAAGTTATATGGCTGGGCTTAGGGCCAATGAGAAGGCAGAACAGGAAGGCAATAAAGGTGCAGGTTAGACAGGAAGAGGCTCTCTTGGGAAGCTATGGTGAGGTGGTTAGCTAAGGTTAGTTTGAGGCTATTGCTTTGATCTCTATGGCTTATACATCTGTATTTGGCTCTGTGTTTCTTATTTAATAAGACTGTTTAGAAATTCATCTACACCAGGTAAAGACCCTAGACCTAGTGAAGTGTTTGCTGAGGGTAGAAGAAATACAGAATAGGATAGTAGAAGGGAGTTACAAATACTCAGGACATATGACTAGTTGCAGAAACAGGATTATAATTAACTTTAGTGTTTCTGTCATATTTTGTTTGGAATGTTGTGCACATATTTTTGTTTTCTTTCCTTGATTTATCATGTAATATAACATCAATTGAGATAATGTCAGTGCCCCTCAAGAGACATTGCCACTTATTCTAAACTACATAATGCATTTGCAGTTGTATATAGAACAGTTATATCATGTGAGGCATAATTATGACCTGGTTAAATATACATGTATTTGTGGTTGTACGTGGGGTAGCTATATGATATTATTTATACTTATGACCTGGTTATTGTTTTCATTTGGAAATCAAGCATGAAAATGTTATGAAGCATCCTCCAGAGAAGACCAATTGAACATGGGTTTATTAGCTGGCTGGTGACGACACTGGGTGTTCAGGACCCCAGTGTTGTATTGAGTCTTTCTCAGGTTGAGAGTTTAATCATAAAAACCATGTTTGGGGTTGACATACTTCAGTTAAGAAGAGCAGTTATCCAGAAGCAGAACTATGGGGGAAAAGAAGCCAAAAAGCAAAGTTAGCACATTTAGAGACTTTCCCAGAACTATGGGCTTTGATGGATTAGTCTGTGTTTTCATTTTGGCAGGTAGTACTGTCTACATGCTGAGTTTTATGACCTGAATGGTACTTCCATCATGGAGTCAGTTATGCTAATGTCTGGGGGCCTACTAAGGTCTGGGAGCCTATTATATTTCCCACTAGTCTTAGTAAATTTATCAAATATTGGACTCATCCTGCTCTAAAGAGGTGTAGTTCATCTTAGGGACCATTAATTTCACTGAACTAATACATAATTGGCCATATAGTTTAAGATTCAGGGCTCTGCCATTAATCCAGACCAAATGAGAGTTAAAGGCCCAGCTAGTGCTGATAGCAGAGTAGTTAGCCAGGGCACCAAAAGAACAGACACTGATACCAATTATCTATTATGTATGTCTTTGTCTCTTTTTCTTTTGAAGTTTTCCCAAACCATGGCAAGATTTTTTTAAAAAAAATTATTCCCGATTGATTAGCATAGAAAGAACATATTTTTCCCAAAGCCTTGCATAGTCGCCTTTATTTCATTAGAAGTAAGTCTAAAGTTTTTATCTCCCATGATAAAGGCTGATGTATCTATGGCTATTGAGCTGGCTATGCTTGCTCTGACCAAAAGTGGGATGAGCTCCCCCCCCCCATCTTTAGTAGTCCAAGGCCTATGTTATATAAAGCATAAGAAGAAGCACATTTAGTTAAACCATTAGTACATGCCCACCAAGTAGTCTCAGAGGCCCGGTAATATTGCTATTGTCCAGATGAGTTAATCCATAAAGCAGAATAGGAGGCATCAGAATAAGGGGAAGTGCCTAGGTTAAAAGTTTAGGATGTTAGACAAGTTTCAGACCCTAAGTCCTCTAACATTGATTTGGGCTGCCCCCCATCACAATGAGTTTTGTCAGTCAATGGGCTGACAGGCTAGTTAGTTCCCATTCCTATATAGTTCATTACTTATCTTATGTAAAACAAGTACTTCCTTTTTAAAAGTAGATTCAATTTTTATCTTATATCCATATTCTTTTTTCTTTTCATAATAGATTCAGTAATCTACCTTTTATCATTTTTATATCTTCCCTTTTTTCTTTTTAGTGTAGATTCAGTGATCTACCCATTTATCCTATTATTTCTTTATCTTATTTTTTTAAACAAAAACTCTGAATCTAATCTCCTTTTTCAGCTTTTTTCCTGACCATTAACAATTAACTTGTAACCAAACATCATAAACAATGACAATATTCGAAACTCATTAAATGACCAAAAACCTTCCATCCCACCTCTTGGGAATGTAGGCGTCGTTTTCTTAAAATTACTTCCTATTTTCTAGGAGTGAAGACATCTTTAGGGAATCCTGAAAAGAAAATTTTTGGGTTAATTGTCAAGTCCTATATCATTTGTCCAGCCACTGCATAATGAGAAAGTGCAGGGCTTGTTTCAAGTCCTTGTTCAAGTAGTCTGTCAGGCTGGATCATCTCAGCTAGCCATCTAAAATTGTCCTAAGCAGTTTGTAGTCTAAAGTCAGTCTTTCCGTGGTGTTAATTAGCTTAATGGCTTTACCATAGTCCATGTGGAATCGTCATTGTGGGCTCCTGCCATCTTTTTGAAGATTTCAAAGTCGCTGTTAGGCGTGGTCATGGTTCCCTGCAGACATTTTTTTTTTATTTTTATTTATTTTTTTTGGTTCCTCTGTGGCTTGGAGTAATCACAGTCTGATAAATGTCTGTCTCTTGGAACCATAAACATTCTTCCTTAGAAGAGAAAATCTTCACAGTAGGTCTTTTTTTGTGTGCCTCCTCTGTGGTTTGGAGTAATCACAGTCTGATAACTGTTTGTCTCTTATATATATTGAAAATGATATTGTTAGAAAATGCTATATGTATAATTCTAATTTTGTTCAAGATAGTGTACTTATACCGTTCATTTAACAATGTAATGCAAATTGCTGATTTTTGAATGTTATTATTACCAACTATTAGGATATAAAGAAATGAAAGTTATTAGTTAGAAATTACAATAGAACTTGTAGTCATATTAGGTATGTTTTCAAGATTGAGCAGAGCCGGGCGTTGGTGGCACACGCCTTTAATCCCAGCACTCGGGAGGCAGAGCCAGGGGGATCTCTGTGAGTTCGAGGCCAGCCTGGGCTACCAAGTGAGCTCCAGGAAAGGCGCAAAGCTACACAGAGAAACCCTGTCTCGAAAAACCAAAAAAAAAAAAAAAAAAGATTGAGCAGATATATTTTAGATAGACAGGTCATCTTCAAACCCTTCAGAGATATACAGAATATGGCATTTAAAATGTTTTAATAACTTAGAAAATTTTTCTTTTTGTTATGACTATGAGACATGTTGGCTCCTGGCAGTACCAATCTACTTCAGAGAAAATATGGGCATTGAGGAAACTGTATATGGAGTTAACTTTCATTGTGGCAAAAGTTAGCTACTGGACAACAAAGTATCCTTGAATCAACTGCTGACAACAGGACAAAATGGACAGACAGGACACGAAACAAAGGACTACTGATTCTTGCCAAAAACAAGTGTTGTTATGGCTTTATCAAAAGGCATCTTCTGAGGCCAGGACAATATGGCACTATCCCTGAAGTGGCCTTTGCAATCCGGAAAAGGTACAGTGCCCTTTTCTTCAAAGGCAGCTGAACAGGCAGTGGGCAGATGGCTTCTGAGGTGCAGTGGAATGGCAGCTGAAACAGTTATTCTTGAAGAGTAACTAAACTCACGCCTCTCAATAGTAGACTGGCATTTAATAGAAGGATATGGAGAAGAGCAGGATGCTGAGATGAAGCCACACATACATACAGCCAAGAAGAATGGATAGCTGAATTCAAAAAACATCAACAATTTCCAGAATTTAAAATCCTGAATCATGACATAACATTAGTGGAATTCAGGTGTTTCTGGTACACAGATTACTCTCACCAAATGTGAGGTCAAACTGTTGGCCTTGTGTACATCCTACTTCACAATGAGTCTGTCAGATATGCTAAGCCTATAGGCTGAAGATGATGCCCCAACACTGTGGAGAAACCTCAGGTGACTGTCCAGGCAGCTGGCTGTTTCTGTCAACTCACCATTTTTTTGGAAGCTGCTTGCATGTACTTCCTATTTTTATTTTTTTTTAGGTAATATTATTTCCTTCTTGGGTCTCTGAGGGAGTTGAAGATTAGTTAATTATAGCTGAAGATTAGTTAGGGTAGAAAGTATCAGGTACATTTTGGACTTAACAAAATAGGATAGATAATGGAATTATTTTCTCTGCATTTGTCAAATACAAAGGGACTAGACATTTTTTAGGTATTTATTGCTTATATATATGGTATATAGTTATTGTACTTTTGTATATAGTTTTTCTTATGTTAGTTATAACCTTTTTCCTTTTTTCTTTTTATTAAAATAGAAAAGGGGAAATATGGTGATATTTTAATTGTACTGAAATGTGATTTTATTTGTATGTTAATAAATAAGTTGCCTGGGTGTCAGAGCTAATAGCAAGCCACAGCAGAAACTGGGCACACCTTTAATCCCAGCTCTTGGGAGGCAGAGCTAGGCAGATCTCTGTGTGTTCAAGGATACAGCCAGCATGGAGACACATGCCTTTAATCTCAATACCAACCATAGAAGACCTGGAGGTCTGTACAGACAGGCAGCGACGAGGAGGTCATGTGGTTGGGTTTACAACCAATGAGAAGGCAGAATAGAAAGGCAATCAGAAAGACAAACAGACAGGAAGTAGGTCTCTTGCTGAAGAGGACAACAGCAGCAGTGAAGGGTAAGGTTTTTAGCTCTGACCTCTTGTGCTTTCATCTCCGTATTGGCTCTGTGTTTCTTATTTAACAACACCATTTATCTACAGGGAAGTACCTAGGTTAAAGGTTTAGAATATTAGATAAGTTTCAGCCCCTTGTAATCCTTTAACATTGATTTAGGTGACCCCCAGTCACAATGAGTTTTGTCAGTCAATGGGCTGACAGTCTGTTTAGTTTCTATCCCTATGTAATACAGAGGCTGGGTGTCTAAGAATAGCCAGAAATTCTTGCCAATTTCCAGCTGGAAAAGGTTAACTCTATCTCAAGGGTTCCTTCCTGTGGCATAGAGTCTGATTCCATAGGTTTTCCAAAGGCCAGAACCTTTGTTAGGGAACCTCTAGATTTTTAATTTTATGGCCATTGGATTACATTTTCCTATTGTGCATTTCTTGGAGGGGGCTTTCTTTCTAGATATCCATCTATGTGTTTTCAGGAGCCTGTTTTACAGCCCCATTTTTTGCAATGGAAACCCTTGTTCTTGGCAACTAGAGGGCCCAGCCACAGGATATACATAGAATTGTAAACTCTGGTTTTTTTTTTTATCTCAAAAGATAAATTTCCATATCTTTTCTTTTTCCAGTATAACCAGATTTATAAAGTGGGCATCAGTGAGCAAATGTCAAGATGAATATGGATTGCCACTCTGTAGTCATGCTAGCTATTGTCTTCCCTGTATCTGTCTTCCTCAGTTCCCAGATCAAGGCCTGAGGGTGGTAGGCATTGGGCCATAACCCTGTATTCCTACCAAACACAAGTCTCAGGAGGAGGTAGAGAGGCAGAGAGTGGAAGAGCATGGTACCTGATGAAACCTAAATTTTAATGGGTACAAAGTCAAGGAGACAGTTCATTTGGCAGCATCATCTGTGACTTCCATTTTCTTGACCTGGGTGTGGTGGATCCGTGGTATAATAGCAGCTACCTTCACAGCCATAGGAGTGGAGAGAATCACCATGTAGGATCATTTCCGAGTTGGCTCCAGCATCCCTTTAGCTACTTATTTGATCTAGACAGTATCACTGGACTCAAATGAAGGGAATCTGGTGGTGGACTTGGAAATCAGCTGGGTCTTTGGGATAGTCCAATAAATAGCCTGTGTGGAGGACTAAAGGGCCTGTAGTAACCTGAGAAAGGAATGATTAAAGATTTCTGCCAGCCGGGCGTTGGTGGCGCACGCCTTTAATCCCAGCACTCGGGAGGCAGAGCCAGGCGGATCTCTGTGAGTTCGAGGCCAGCCTGGGCTACCAAGTGAGCTCCAGGAAAGGCGCAAAGCTACACAGAGAAACCCTGTCTCGAAAAAAAACCAAAAAAGAAAAAAAAAAAAAAAATAAAGATTTCTGCCAACTGCTGGTCTCTGCTTGGGAAGCAGGGGGGCAGGTCTTCCAAACCTAATCTATTTAAAGGTAAACCCCTCCCCTACTTGGGATGTAACAGGCCCAAAGCAAAGCAAAGGAAGGAGGTCTATCCACCATTGAACTCTAAAGAGAGTTTTGTTAGAGTTTTTTTCCCCAACATTCTGTTTATTCTTTCTACCTTCCCAGAATTCTGAGGTCTATATACACAATGAAGTCTTCAATCTATGTTTAAATCTTTAGCTAGTAATTAAGATGTTTTGATATGAAAGCCAGGCCATTGTTGGACCCTATTGCTGGGGGAAAGCCAAATCAGGGGACCAATTCCTGGAGGAGCTTTTAAGTTGCTATTTGAGCAGTTTCAGTCCAGGTGGGGAATGCCTCTATTTACCCAGAAAAGGGTTTTGTAAAAACTAACAAGTACTTGTATCTTCCCCGGACAGGCCAGATTTTGGTGAAGTCAGTTTTCCCAGAATTCACTGGGGTGTTGGTCTCCCATTTGGACCCCTTCCTGGGTAAGGGCTCTCTGTTTTGGATTTACATAAACCTGGCATCTGACTGAGACATTCTGTACTAGGCATAAAATCCAGTTATATGTTATAACTATCCAGTATAGGTATAACATACCTTGTTCTGAGCAACCCAGAAAGTTTTGTGAACCCCAATGAGTAGCCTGGTAAAGGTCAGTTACCATAGTCCTGCCAGTTGTTTTTGTATGAATGATCTTTCCCCCTGGTGTCCTCTACCAATCTGTGAGTTTGAACTGTTTATTTTTTTTCTTTTTGCATCCTCTTGGATATACCAGGAGTCTCAGGAAACACTGGCTCAGGGTATATCATCAGAATATTAGCAGGCTTCACTGGTCTTAGGGCCATTTGTCAGGCAGCCAAATCAGTGGCATGTCAATGGAGGACAACAGTTCATAGGGGAAGCCAAATAGCCTCTAGGAGGGCTAAGATTTTTTTCTTTGTTGTTAATGTAAGCCCCAGTGTTGAAAGGCCTTTTTTCTCTATACTGTGGATATGCATGGTAGTAAAAGCATAGCAACTATCTGTGTATATTGTGGTAGAAGTTCCTTTTCCTGTCTAAGAGCCTGGATCAGATCAATCAGTTCTGCTCTCTGGGCCGAGGTGCCTTAGCTTGGTCCCAAATCATTTCAGTTAAAGTAACTACTGGAGCTCCCATGTACCTGGTTTCATCTTTCATCTTGTGACAGTCATAGATGAGCACCTTCAGGTTCTCATCAGGCAAGAGGGAAGAAGAAGAACTGATGGGTGGTAGGTTTCTCAAATGGGACTAGAAGGTGGTCAAGGAGTAGGGTCTAATACTGGGTCACATGGGCATTAGACAGACAGTGTTTTGATATTCCTCAGAGGAGAGTCTCAACCATGTAGTGGGGTGCCATGAACATAAGATCCTGACCCAGAGTTAATTTGCTTGTCCTCTTTTCATTATACTAGCAGTAGCCTTCACATCTCTTAGACAGGTGGGTCACCCTATGGCTACAGGGCCCAGTTGTTTAGACAGGTATGTCATGGAGACTTTCCATGACTCCAAAGTTTGAGTTAAAATCCCTTTTGTAATGTCTTTTCTTTTGTGGACAAATGGATGAAAAGGTTTTGAGACATCTGGAAATGCTATGGCTGGAACTGAAGTCAACGGTGCTTTTAAAGCCTCAAATATCATTTATTTAGTCTCAGTTAAGCTTAGGGGCTTGCTGGGCAGTGGTGGTGCACACCTTTATTCCCAGCACTCTGGAGGCAGAGGCAGGTGGATCTCTGTGAGTTCGAGGCCAGCCTGAGCTACAGAGTGAGTTCCAGGAAAGGCACAAAGATACAAAGAGAAACCCTGTCTCAAAACAAAACAAGAAAACCCCCAAACAAACAAAACAAACAAAAGATTAGGGGCTCAGTGTCCCCCTCTGTGTTGCTAGTTTCATAAACATTGGTATCCAGAGGCAGCAATGCTTAGTTGTACCTAGGAACTCTCAAACCTTTTTCTTAGTCTTTGGACTTGGGATCTGAAGGATGGCAGCAGTCCTACTCTGAGACAGGCTTCTTTTGCTTCCCCTCAGCTAGTAAACAAGATAGGTAGCATCTAATGTACAAAGTTGGGTTTTCTTAGCCAAAATTCTTTAGCCCAAGGTCTACAACTCTTGCAGCAGTTCCTCAGTGGCCCTTTTGTAATCTATTTAGGTTTAGAGGCCAGGAGGAGGTCATTTACAAATGATAAGAGTGTGTTCCCAGGAAACCTCTGACCGAAGGGCAGGAGGTCAGCATTTAGTGTCTCATCAATACAAGTTGGAAAATTTTTAAATCTTTGGGGCAACCTGGTCCATGTAAGTTGCCCACTGTGACCTCCCTCTGGGTCTGTCCATTTAAAAGCAAAGATGTGTTGATTCAGCTCTGCCAACTGAGGCTGAAGAATTTTGCATCTTTCAGGACCAAGACAGTGCACACCTGTTTCTCTGGAGGAATCAGATTCATGAGAATCAGAGGTCCCAAGTTTACTCATAGACAGGAAAGATGTATTCCAGGGTAACTGGCAGGGCACCAGGATATCTGTCTCTCTAAGCCAGGCAATAGGGACTGCAATTTTTCTTTTTGTTTCCAGTATCATTGAGTATTGTTTAATATAGATGGTGGTAGTTGAACCAGTTAGTTGAATAATTATAGGAACTTGGTGTTGGGCCAGTCCTGAGGAGTTTGTTTTTGCCTATACCCCTTGGAATCTTTATTTCTTCATGATGGACTCTACGCAATAGATGAAATAAACCCTTTCTGCCTCAAATTACTTTGCAACAATAAAACATATACTATCTTTGTTGAAACGTTTCTTCATATTCTTTTGCCTGTTTTTCTTCTGACAATGTCCAGGTTTTCATGATTAAGCTTTGAGATCTCTGTATACACAGACAATACCCACCTTATGATTTAACTTATTTTTTTTTTACTTAGTGATGGCATGAAAGCAATTATTTATTCAGTAGAAACTCCACTTCAAACATTGGATTTTGATGTTTTCTCACGCTAGTAATAGGTGATATGCTGTTCTCGGATGATGCGGAGTGTCAACTACAGCTCTTAGTCAACCATATGATTATAAAGGAAAACAATTCCATCATAAACTAAGGAGCACCTTTGAGATACTAGTTGTCAAGTATATGGCTTACAAATATTTTATACTATGTAAGTTGTTTTTTCTTTCTCTTAAGAAGGTATGTTCTGGAATAAAAGTTAATATTTAATGAAGCACAATTTATGAACATTTCCTTAATGGATTGTGATTTAGGTGTCAAATCTAAGAAATCCTTGCCAAGAGCTACATCCCAAAGATTTTTTTCTCATACATTTTCTAAAAGTTTTATAGTTTTGTGTGTTTAAGTCTATAATCCATTTGAGTGACTTTTGTGTGAGATTCAGGTCAAAGTTTATATTTTTGCCTATGGCTATACATTTATTCCAAAACAAATGCTTGAAAAACTATCTTTACTTGTTTGAATTGCTTTTGTACTGTAGAATGAAAATGGCCCCATAGGTCTATATATTTGAATAGTTGGTTCCCAGTCAGTGGAACTGTTTTGGAAAGATTAGGAGGTGTGGCCTTGTTGGAAGAAATGTATCACTGGGAATAGGCTTTAAAGTTTCAAAAGTCCATGCCATTTCCAATGTCCTTTCTCTGCCTTGTGCCTGTCAATCAAGGTCTAAGTTCTCAGATAATGCTCTAGTTCATGCCTGCCTGCCTGCTGTCATGCTCTCTGCCATGATGGACTCTCTGAAACTGTAAGCCCCAATTGAATTCTTTCTTCTCTAAATTGCCTTGGTCATACTGTCTTTATAGCAATAGAAAAGTAACTAAGTCATGTACTATTTTTGTTAACTTATTTGTTAAAATAATCAGTTGGGCAAAACCATGTGGCTCTATTTCTGTGGTTTTCTTTTGTTGTTGTTTTTTTTTTTCAGTTTGAGTTCCTTGACCTACATGTTCCTCTGCCAACACTGCCTTGTCTTGATTACCTCAATTAATTTATTATAGTTATCATGGCATTAAAATACAGAAAGGAGGTCTCTCACACTACTGGATATTGGAGAAAATGTACCTCCCTAACTCATACCATATAAAAAACTAAATATATAGTAAATCATGGGCTTTGAATATAAATGCTAAAACATAAGTGCATAGAGAAGGAAATATGCATTAGGCAAATGTTTCTTATCACACACACACACAAAAAAAATACCTAAGCATAAAGGAAAGAAATATTGAGCATGGGAGAAATAGTTTTCCACAGGGAGGAGCACACCAATTAGTTATCCAATACCAAATGACCAGCCCTAAAAATGTACATATAAGTAACATTATGCAGACTGAGCAGGTTATATTTAGGAATATATATTCATGGTATTAATTGTTATTCTAGGGATATATGCCTGGAATAACAATGCCATGAATTTGAAAGAGAGCAAAGGGGAGTTTATGGAAGGGCTTGAGGGAGGAAAGAGAAGGGAAAATGTTGTAATTATATTATAATCTCAAAAATAGAAAAAAATAAAGGAAAAAAGTAATAAATTAAACGTCATCAACATTAAAGATTCCTGCATACCAAAAATGTTACAAATGTAGAAACAAGCTATGAAGTAGAGAGAAAATATTCACCACTCATATATGTTATTGATATCAGATTTTAGAATACATATAGAACTCTTAAAAATAAAATCATGGGGCCTGGAGAGATAACTCAGAAGTTAAGAGCAGTTACTTCCTGATCTTCCAGAAGATTGAGGTTAAATTCCCAGCCTCCACATTACTGCTCATTACCACCTGTAACTCCAATCTCAAGAGATCCATCTCCCTCTTCTGGCTTTTTCAGATATTGCATGCACAAGGTACATAGGCATACATGTAGACACAACACCTATACACCAAAAATAAATATAAATAAATACAATGTACCATATTAGCAGAGTACAAAATAATTATACACTTTACAAAAGAAGATTCAGAAATAGCCAATGATAACATAAACACTCAACATTATTTTCTCTTTACCCAAAGGAAAAATAAAGTCACAATAAAAAATACAAAAAGACAAAAAAAACAAGAAAAAATCAAACCAAACCAAAACTTCATACAAACTAAAATACTGTGTTTAAAAAGAATAATAATACCAGTGCTGGTGAGACTGTGGAGCATTTCAAGTCCTCATACATTGCTGATGGTGAAATAAAATGTACACTAGCTTTAGAGAACTAGCTAGCAGGTTTTTTTTTTTTTTTATAAAGTTAAGCATTCACTTTTCTTATGAATCAGAAATACTACTCCTATTGTAATAAATATATTTAAAAAAGCTTTATTTGTAGTATAAATTGAGCATCCCCAATCCAAAAATCCAAAATCTGAAATATTCATGTATCAGTCAGATGTCCATCACTGTAAAAAGCAACTGAGATGCTGGCTGAAGACATCCACAGGCCCGCTTGGACCCTCACAGCCCAGTTGGTTGGAAGACACCCACAAGCCTGCCTGGGTCCTAACATAAGACACCTACAGACCTGCTTGGGTCATCACAGTGCAGGCTGGCTGAAGACATCCACTGCAAGACACCAGGCAATTAGGTGTCAGTAAGATGAGCAAATATATGGTAGAGAAATTGGAGAAAAAGAGAAGTGGACTAGTTCATGTGCTGTGGAAAGAGGCAGTTTGGTTTAACAGTCACTTTTCTTTGTGACCTGCTTATCTAGTTTGGACAGCATACTGTCAGCAGTTGAGGCAAGGGCAGTTTATTGCCTAAATACCTAGTTTTTGACACAAAAAAGTAAACTCCATATGGCGGTCCTTCAATGCCCATCATCCTCTTTTGAAGTAGATTGATGTCACCAGGAGCACATGTGTCTCATGGTCATAAAAAGTCCCATGCTAACAAATCATTTTAAATGCCATATTCTGTAGGTCTTTGAAATGTTTGGAGACCATGCATCTATCTAAATATATCGGTTTATCCTTGAAAACATATCTAACATAGCTACAAGTTTGTTATAGATGACTAACTACTAACCTGCATTTTTAATTATACATTACATTTTTAAGTGGACTGCATAAGCACAATACCCCAAAAAACAGTAGAAACATATATGCTGTATAACAAAACTAACCTTAAATTTGTATCAATATACAAAATCCATACCAATGTAAAATATTTAAGACTAGTAGTTTTTTTTTTTAGTTTAGAAGTAGACTCAATAATTGGCCCTTTTATTCTATCATTTCTATGCCCCCTTTTTCTCTTCAGTAAGAGATCCCTGAATTTAATCTCCTTTGTTTAGCTTTCTCTCTGACCATGACCAATAACAACTTGTAACCAATCCCTCTAAATGATGACAAACATCCATAACCCATTGAATGACCAAGAACCACCCACCCCTATCTCTTGGGAATGTGAGTGTTGTGTTTGCTAGACTATGTCCTGTTGTCTATGGGTGTTTGAATCTTTGGGTGACCCTGAGAAAATTAGGATAATGGTCAAGTTCTTGCTAGAATAGTCTGTGGGGCTGGTACAATCTTAGCCAGCGTCCTTGAAGCTGTTCTGAATGTAGAACTCTGAGGAAACTATAACAGAAGTACTCTGATAGGCTAGATCACTTGGGCCACCTGTTTTCATTGGTAGCAAGTACCCTTGCTCTGAAAATACATAGACTTTCAAAGGTAACATATATTCACATTAACACAAGTATGGACTCTGTGTTGTACACAAGCCAGCCAAAGATGATTTTTTTTTATGTTTGAGCAGGTAAAATATACACCACCTATCTTGTAGTTTTTCTAGTTTTATTTCTTTATGTGTAGCCAGGATTTTCAGGGGGTCTTCCCTGATCAAACCTGAAACTTTTTTAACCTTAAATGAATCTACACACTTTCATTTCCTATGCGAACAAAAGCATAACCTCTTCTCCAAAATAATATATTTTTTTACTTCTTTTTTAAAGTTAAGATATCCCTAAAGAATCTAAGTTGGTTTAATTTAGCAGTCCTTACAATCCCATGTCTCCCAGCAGCTGTATTTTGCTCATCAGCAGTCAAAAAATTCAAAGTAAACACAACAACATATAGAACCCAGACTCCCTGTGTATTTCCCATCTTTATATGGCCTTCCCCCTTATATTTCTTTACTCTTTCTTTAAAGACTTTACTATTATTTTAAAACTAATTTCCTATGACTGTCTATATCCTTTTTCTTTTTTTCTTAAGCATATGCACATTATTAAATACACTATAACCTGTTTAGAAGATTTTTCTGTCTGAACCTGCTTTACTGTGTATTTGCAAACTTTTTTGTCTGCACAAGCGAAATCTTAAACCACAACACAGCTTAGTTCATGGCATGTTGGCAGCTCAAGCCCACAGGTAATGGCTGGGAGATGTTTCTTTGTATTGTGGCCTACATGAGAAACTGTGGGACTAGAGAGCCATATTTAACTCTGTTTTTATGTGTTTGGAACCTTTTTAAAAAAGTTTTCTCAGGTCTTATGTAGAAATAGATGCCCCACATTGGTACCATATGTAAATAGATTTTTATTTTTGGGCTACCAACTCACAAAGAATGACACTGAGACTTATTAATTCTGAAGGCTTGGCCAATAGCTTAGGCTTGTTTCTTTCTTTCTTTTTTTTTAAAATTTCTCCACTATTTTTTTAAGATTTATTTATTTATTTATTTATTTATTTATTATGTATACAGCATATGTGACTGCAGACCAGAAGAAGGCACCATATCTCATTACAGATGGTTGTGAGCCACCATGTGGTTGCTGGGAATTGAACTCAGGACCTCTGGAAGAGCAGTCAGTGCTCTTACCGCTGAGCCATCTCTCCAGCCCTCCTTAGGCTTGTTTCTAACTAACTCTTACAACTTAAATTAACTCATATCTTGTAATCTACATTCTTTTATATGCCTTTGTTACCTTTATTTTGTAATGCCATGCTGCTTGCTCTGCATTCCTGACATCTCTTTGCAACTCTGACATTCTTCTGCTCAGCATCCTCTGTGCCTGGAAATCCTGCCTAGCTATTGGCTGTTCAGCTTTTTACTTAACCAATCACAGTGACATACCTTCACACAGTGTAAAGGAATATTCCACAACATGTACTAAAGTTCAAATCATATAGCCTGAAGAAATTAGGCTATGCCTCCCTGTAATCCTCTTGGGACTGAGAGTTAAGAAATTGTGTTGTAGCATAAAGCAGCCCTTGAATTATGATCTAACCAGTATCTGGCTCTACCATGTTATTTGTTGCTTTTGCTATGCTCAACTGAATCATGTGATGTGAAACTTCTATCACCACTAAACGGTTATAAAAAGTCAGACCTTTCCATTAGTCTGGGGATTAGTCTGGAGACTCCTCAGGAAATAAGCTCAGGGAGGCTCTATGAAGGCTGCTTTCTGAAGGGATTCCTCTGTAACCCAATCCTTTCCATGCTCTCTCTCTCTCTCTCTTTACCTCTCCTCCTTCCTTCCCTTTCTCCCTCCTTCTCCCTCCTTTTTCATTTTTACTCATAGTGAAGCTCTTCTTCAGGCTTTAAAGGAAAGCCTCCATTTCCCTCTAAGGCCCCCAGCATGGTTAGATGTCCATATATTACATATATTATATTGTTTCTGTCTAATGCTATTCTTCTCACCTCAAGGCCCCACCATGGCTATGAGGACCTTTCCCCTAATAAACTTCATCTTCTGAAGGAAATTATGTGTGTAAACTTCCTTTCCATGCCAGCCACTGCTTTTTATCTTGTGTCATATTTAATACCAAGTACCCTTGAGGTGATATTTGTGTTTCAGAGTATCTTGCACCAGACATTTCATGAAGAACATTAAAATCTTGGGCTCCAAGCTAAACAAAACTGGGTTTGGTTAATAACTACAAACTTAGTCAAGTTATCTGCATCTCCAATTTTGTATCAATGATACATAACTTGCAGGATTAGTAAGAGAATTAAAGTAATGAATGCAAAGTACCTAGTTTATATGCTGATATAAAATGTCATTGATATTTTTCATATTTAACAGTATATTAGCAACAATATTTAGCATTTTCAATCATCCCTTTTTAAAAAGAGTCTGCTTATTTCCATTTTGAGCCCCAGTGCCAATAAGAAGGTGCAAAAAGATGACATCTCTGGTTTATGTGAAAATCGTTGGCATTTGCATGCTTGAGAATTTCTTACTTCTTTTATTAATTTAATCAAGGTGCATTTTTCCTCTCCAAGGGTTTGCCTGACACTTATTTACAAAAGTTTAATTTTTCTGGTCAATTATCATACATTCAATGCCTTGAACACATCTGCAGCTCTTTTAAGAAAATCATTGCATACATGGTGTAGTTTCAGAGGAAACATTAGAAATTATATATAAATAGAAATGAAAAACTTAAATGTCTCTGTTTTCATCACATTTACTATTCTATTAATTTATCTGTCTATATTTACACTTATCCCCAATCTATCATAAGTAATCTATTTACATCATAAGTAAATAGCCAAATCAATAAAATGCCTTTTTTTAAAGGCAGGGTCTTGCTATATATCCCTGGCTGGGCTCCAACTCACAATGTAGACCAAGCTCACTTTGAACTCATGAAGATCTACTTGTCTCTGTCTCCCAAGTATACCATGTCCAGCTATAAAATCTCTTTCGAATGATGAATTTGCCTCTGGCAAGCAACTTTGTGACGTATTATCTTACAGATTTAGATGTTACTTAACAGATCTTATTACATATAGTAATAAATAAATTTTACTAAAGTTGATAAGTTAAATTTTGTATTGACAATGTAATAGTCAAATCTAAAATAAGTTCAGTTGACTACAACAGAGTATTTCATTTTTCTTTTGTTCATTCAGCAGACATGTATTAAACAAATATTGTATACTTATTCTAGGCATTAAGAAAGAAATGGTTGCTCTCAAGATGGTACTGTAATTTCTTCTCTTAATACAATTCAGTGCAAAGAAAATGAAAACCGGAATAGTTAAGTCAATTCATCTAAATCACTAAACCAGAAAAAGAATTAAAAGAACTGAACTTTGAGGCTGAATAGCCCAGAGACCTAGGGTAGAACCAAATATGACTGGCAAAAAAAAAGTCAATGAAATGATTCCTAATGTCATTCTTCTGTTATACTGGTAAACCAGAGCTTAGCATAGTAGTCATCAGAGAGGCTTCACTTAGTAAATGATAGGAGTAAATGCAGAGACCCACAACCAAATATTAGGCAGACTTCTCAAGGAATCCCACCAAAGAGGGGAAGGAAGGATTATAGGAGCCAGAGGTGTTGTAGGATAATGCCCTTTTACACTGATTTAATGAAACACTGATTGGCCAGTAGCCAGGCAGGAAGTATAGGCAGAGCAAGCAGATAAGGAGAATTCTGGGAAGAAGAAGGGCTGAGTCAGGAGTCACAGCCAGACACAGAGGAAGCAAGATGACAAGGCAGAACTGAGAAAAGGTACCAAGCCATGTGGCTAAACATAGATAAGAATTATGGGTTAATTTAAGTGTAAGAGCTAGTCAGTAATAAGCCTGAGCTAGTGGCCAAGCAGTTATAATTAATATAAGCCTCTGTGTGCTTGCTTGGGGGACACGAGTGGGAGACATTTGTCCTGACTGCCAGCCAGCCGGGAAACAGGAAAACTTCCGACTACACAGAGGGGGGTCAAGGACACCACAAGAAAATGACCCACAGAATCATCTAACCAGGACTCATAGGTGCTCACAGAGACTGGAGTGACAATCAGGAAACCTATATGGGTCTAACCTAGGTCTTCTCCATATGTGTTATGGCTGTGTATCTTGGTGTTCTTGTGGGACTCTTAAAGACAGTGGGAGTAGGGCCTGTCTCTGACTCTTTTGCCTGCTTTTGGAACCCTTTACTCCTACTTGGTTGCCTCGTCCATTATTAATATGAGGGTATGTGCCTAATCTTATTATAACTTGATATACCATGTTTACTTGATACCCCTGGGAGGTCTGCCTTTTTCTAAATGAAAATAGAGAAGGAGTGGATCTGGGAGAGAGGGGAGGTGGTAGGGGGGAGGGACTGGGAGGAAAGGAGGGAGGGGAACCTGCAGTCTGGATGTAATATATGAGAGAAGAATAAATAAGTAAGTAGAAAAAGTGGTAAAAGAAGATTCCCAAGAGCAGCAAAATAATATTTATTTAATAATACAAAATAGTATCCCTAATTGGTATGAGAACAGATTTCTCAGCAGAATCATTACAGGTAGGAGAGAGTAGCATGAGATGTTTATACTAATGAAGAAGTAATTGTGCTAACCAGTACTATATCCCCCAAATTTTTTTATGTAGAAATGACATTTCCAGATAAAATCTTAAGAAATATATCTCCACCAGAGCTGTCCTACAGGAAATGTTTGGTCAGGCATGTCTATAATTCACTCTTTTGGAAGCTGAAGCGGAAGTGTCATATGTTTGAGGCCAGCTGGAGCTACATACATACTTATTTCCAGGCCAGTTGAGATTACAGAGTGAAACTCTGCCTCAAAAAGGGCAAGGGGACAACAGAAGGAAGAAAGAAAGGGTAAGTTAATGTGGTTTGAATAAAAACAGTCCCTGTAGGTCCATAAAGAATGGCACTATTAGGAGGTGTGGCCTTGTTGCAGTAGGTGGGGCCTTGTTGGAGCAAATGTGTCACTGGGGTGGGCTTTGATGTCTCATATGCTCAAGTCACGCCCACTGTGTCATGTGTCTTTCAGCTGCCTGCTGATCCAGATGTAGAAATCTCAGCTCCTTTTCCAGCACCTTGCCTGCCTGCAGGCCACCATGCTTCACACCATGATGATAATGGACTAAACCTCTGAACTGTAAGCCAGTCCCAATTAAATGTTTTTCTTTATAAGAGTTGCCAAGGTCATGGAGTCTCTTCACAGTAATAAAACCCTAACTAAGATAATTAAAGATAGTTTTTCAAACTAAAAGAAAGAAATTTGAAATGCTATAAAATTAATTGGTTTAGAGTATCTATACATGTAAATTTTGAATCTCTAATATTGTCAATATGTCATGTAAATAATTTATATCTTTAGTATAGACCTGTATTAAGATAAAATTAAAATGGCTATTTTAATGCATTAGGTAAAATGTAGGAAGATGTTGTATAAAATCAAACATCTATATTTCAAAATAAGGATACACATAGACTGAAGGTGGGGAAATAAAATAAATACTTCATGCAAATGGAATGGAAAAGAAAGAAGTAGTTTAATTAGTTGGGTTTTCTCATACATGTAGCAAAATATCTAACAAAATCAACTTAAGGGAGAAAGGATTTATTTGGGCCTCCAGTTTCAAGGGACTGTACATCATAGGAAGGAAGGCAATAGTGGCTGAGGCAGCTCAGTCCTAGTAGCAGGAGCATGAAATAGCAGCTCATCACTTTTTGGCAGGTCAGGAGAAAGATAGGATGGAATTGGAATGGGCTAACACTCTCTGAACCCACCCCTAGTAGCCTATGTTTGCTAGCTATGTTTCATGGTTTTCACAACTTCTCCAAATGGTGCCACCAGCTGGAACTTAAGTGTTTAAACAGATGAGCCTGTGGTAGACATTTTATGTTCAAACTGTAACAATAACCATATATTAAATGGGCTTTTATTCAAAAACAATAAAAATTACACACAAAATATACATTTTAAGTTAATAAACCTGAAGGTGAGAGTTAGACTCAATACAATAATACTATATGACTTTACCTCTCCATTTTCAGTAATATATGTCATTAAGACCTAATAGATGCCACAGAACATTCTATCCAAAAGCTGCTAAATGTACTCTTTTTTTTCATCAATGCATGGAACATTTTTCAGGATAGATAATAGGATAAGCCACAAAACTAGTTTCAATTATTTTTTAATGATCAACTCAATTATTTTTTCTAACTACAATACAATGAAATTGGTAATCATATCAAGACAACCTTTGAAAATTATACAGTTACATGGATATTAAATAATTTATTCTTGAACCAATGGACCAAGGAAGAAATTAAGAAGAAATAAATAAATGGTAGAGCACATAACCCCATTGGATGCTACAAAAGAGGTATTTAAAAAGAAGTTCATATAAATTAATACATATATCAAAAAAGCACAAAGATCTCAGGTAATCTAACTGAAACTCTGAACTTAAAAATAATAGGCTCCCTGGTATGGTGGTACTGGCCTATAATTCCAGAATTTGGGAAGTAGAAAGAGGAGAATCACAAAGTCAAGACCACTGTGGGCTACATAGCAAGTTCAAGGCAAGCCTAAGATACATAGTCAAACCCTTCCTCTAAAAACTGAAGGCTAGGGGTAAAGCTTCTGTAGGAGAAAAATTGTCTAGCATGTGTAAAACCTTATAAATTAGCATCACAAAAATGTGATGGACTAATTTATCTGTCAGAGGAAGATTTCAAAACAGCAAAGCATTTACACTGTGACATAGTTACAATTAGCTTTTAGTAAGATTTACAGTGACATTCAAGATCAAAAGGAAACAGTGGAAAGAATATAGGAAGAAAGAGAACAAAAATATATACAAGAGTATAACTGAGGCACTGCTTCCTAAAAGAATTCATGTACATAAAAGTGAGCCAGTTGCTTTGCATAAAGGTGGTATGAAAGGGCCTTTAGGTTGTCTCATAAATATTTGAGGTTCCCTCACTCATCACAAGCCCAGATGATTTCCAGAAATGTTACAGGAATGTCTCTGAGGTATATTCTCTATAGGCTTCCCACTAATAGATGCTTCAGAATTTATTTCCCTGCTTCATTTGGCAAAGCATTTCATGGCTAGAACCCTGGCTCAGATGGACTCAGGCACCACTTATGCCAGTGGTAGATATTTGGGTATGTATATGGTGCTGATTCTATAGGTATTTAGAATGTAAGAGTAATGAGGTCATGATTTTCTGCTAAAGTTTTAGAACAAATCTTGGGATCCCAGGTAGAAGTTAGCCATAGGGTCAGGGCTCCTGCAGAGAGTTCTAAATTGGCAGATCAACGGAGAAGTCAGGAGTATGGGGCTGTAATAAGAACTCCAGATATGTATAGCTGCTAACAGTGTGCAATGTCTACCAGGGAAAGTTGCATGCAGAATGCAAAGTCAATCTGAAAGAATAGCCATGTGATCTATGACCAGCCATAAAGCATCCATAGAGGTAGGGTTGCCCAAGTTCTTGGGTCCCACCCATTGCTGCAAATATGTATAGGGTGCTGGACTTAAGAGCTTTAAAACTTAGTGTGTTCTTGCTGAAGTTTGGTTGTCTTTTGTATTTGCCTATTTCTCCCCTTTTCAGTGGGAATATATACCCTGTATCTCTCCTATCATCATGTGCTTGAAATAAATAACTTGATTTTACAGGCTCATTCAGGGAAGGAGTTTGCCTTGAGACCTTCATTTCTGAACTTTTTAGTTAATGTTAGAATGCATTTTGGACTACTGGGAATAAAATGGTTGTATTTTACATTGTGACCAGACTATAAACCTTGGAGGGCAAGAGAATAATGATACAGTGTGGTTTGAGTGTGTCCTCAGGGATTCTCATGTTGAAACTTATTCCTCATTCTGCAGTATTAAAACAATGGTATTTGGAGATGGAGCCTTTGGGAAATGATCAGGATCAGAAAAGGCAACCAGAGTGGAACCTCCATGTTTGAATACTGGTGGTTTTATGAGAAGAGGAAGAAAAACCAGGACACATACATATTTGTTCCCTATTTATTGCCATGTGATGTTCTTCACTGACTTAGGACTTACCAATATGAATGTCCTTAACTCTGGACCAAAACTATAAACGTCTCCTCATAAGTTACCTGGTCTCAAATATTTTGTTATAGTAATATAAATGGGCTAATCAAAGTATAATAAAAGACTGTCTTTTTATCTTTGTTGCTTTGAAGCTATTCTACTTCAGGAACCAATGTTCTTGGCATTTAGGAAATAACAAAGAAGTCATGAGCTGGGAACCATGTATTAAAAAGATGTTTCCTAAAGAGAAATGGAGGAGGAGTGGATTAAGGGGTGGCAATAGAGAGGGATGGGAGAAACTGGGAGGAGAGGAGGGAGGGGAAACTGTGGCCAGGCTGTAAAAGAAAGAAAGAGAGAGAGAGAGAGAGAGAGAGAGAGAGAGAGAGAGAGAGAGAGAGAGAAGGAAAGAAAGAAAGAAAGAAAGAAAGAAAGAAAGAAAGAAAGAAAGAAAGAAAGAGAAAGAAAGAAAGAAAGAAAGAAAGAAAGAAAGAAAGAAAGAAAGAAAGAAAGAAAGAAAGAAAGAAAGAAAGAAAGAGAAAGAAAGAAAAATTTTAAAGGTGATAGATGATAGGAAAGGTATATAGATACAGATATTAATAACATTGGCTAAGTATTTGATGCCATTAAGGAAATATTGTTTGGTGGAATAATGGTATTTCAGTTATGTAGTGTGAATTTTAATTGGTCTTAATAATAAAAACTTGGAGTCAAATATAGGGGTAAATGCTGAGAGATCCAAGAAGCAGAACAACCACAGTCACCTCTTACCACTACAACTCCTTAGCCTGAAAAAGGCCAAGCTCCTGTCTCCCTCTGCCTTATATTCCTCTCTCTGCCCAGTCATATAACTTTCTGTTTCCCCCTCCCTAGTGCTGGGATTAAAAGTGTGTGCCTCCTAAATACTGAGATCAAAGGCATGAGATCCCAAGTGCTGGGATTAAAGGTGTGTGCCACCACTGCCTGGCCTCAATGGTTAACTAGTGGCTTACTCCACACTCTGATCTCCAGGCAAGCTTTATTTGTTAAAGCACAAACAAAATATCACCATATAGTAATTCAATTTAAGAGTATATTTTATATACACATACTGAAATTTTTATAGCATGTTATAGTATAAGGGGTTTACTGCAAAACAATATAGATGAAATAAAGCTTTCCATGAGTTGAAGATGAATAACAAGATGGAGATCAATCTGCTATTCTCTCTAATTTAATGTAAGTTTGATATTTTTGTTTTAATTCATTTTATTAGATATTTATATTATAATCACATAGATTAAAACATAACATTTATACATCATTGTAAATATATACAAGTATTTTTGCAAGTTAAATTTTTAAGATTCAATCAGAAGAAAAATAGCTAAAGAATAATAGTTAAAAGATTAATCAAAACTGTGTGATGTGCTACAAAGTTCAGTTCTTTTTTTTGCCTCTTTTAAAAAATTTATTTATTTATTATTCTCCCATACAATACAACCCGACTGCAGTTTCCCCTCCTTCCCCTTCTCCCAGTCCCTTGCCCTCACCTCTCTTCTTGCCCAGATCCACTTCTCCTCCACTTCCCTTCAGAAAATATTAGGCCTCCCAGGGATATCAAAACATAGCATATCAAATTGCAGTAAGATCAGGCACCTCACCTCATATTAAGGCTGGACAAGGCAATCCAGTATGAGGGAAAGGGTCACAAAAGCAGACAAAACAGTCAGAGACAGCCCCTGCTCCCACTGTTAAGAGTCCCATAAGAAGTCCAAGCTATACAACCATAACATATATGCAGAGGGCCTAGTTCAGAACCATATAGGCTTCCTGATTGTCACTACAGTCTCTGTGAGCCGCTGTGAGCCCCAGGTTAGTTGATTCTCTGGGTTTTCTTGTGATGTCTTTGACCCCTCTGGCTCCTACAACCTTCCTTCCCGCTTCAGTGGGATTCCCTAAGAGCTCCACCTAATGTTTGGCTGTGGTTCTCTGCATTTGCTTCTATTATTTGCTGAATGAAACCTCTCTGATGACTGTTATGCTAAGTTCTGGTTTACCAGTATAGCAGAAGAATATCATTAGGAATCATTTCATTGGATTTTTTTTTTGCCTGTTATGTTTGGTTCTATCCTATGTCTCTGGATTATCCAGACTCTGATTCCTGGCCCTCCAGGTAGTGTCAGGCATGGGCTCCCTCTTGAGGCATGGGTCTCAAGCTGGACCAGACATTAGTTGTCCACTCCCAGAATTTCTGCACCACCTTTACCACAGCACAACTTGCAAGCAGGAAAAATTGTAGGTTAAAGGTTTGTGGATGGGTTGGTGTCCCAATTCTTCCACTGGAAGTCTTGCCTGCTTACAGAAGATGTCTGGTTTAGTCTCCTTATCCTCTATTACTAGGATGCTTTGCTAGGGACACCTCCATAGATTCCTGGAGGTTTCCATTGTACTAGGTTTCTACTTATCCCCTGACATGCCCCCTAATTCCAGTCATCTCTCCCAGTACTCTCTCCCTCCATCCCCCGACCTGATCCTTCCTGTTCCCATTCCCACCTGTCCCAGTCCACCCTTAAAACTACTTTATTTCCCCTTCCCAGAGAGATCCATTCACCCCTCTTAAGCCGTCCTTATTAAATAGCTTCTCTAGGTTTGTGGATTAGCCTTTACTTAACAGTTAATATCCACTTATAAGTAAATACATATGATGTTTGTCTTTCTGGGTCTGGGTTACCTCACTCAGGATGATTTTTTTCTTGTTCCATCCATTTGCCTGCAAATTTCATGCTGTCATCATTTTTAACAGCTGAGTAAGACTCTGTTGTGTAAATGTACCACATTATTTGTATTCATTCTTTGGTGGAGGGACATCTAGGTTGTTTCCAGGTTCTGGCTATTACAAATAAAGCTGCTATGAACATAGTTGAGCAAGTGTCTTTGTGGTATAATTGAGCACCCTTTGGTTATATGCCCAAGAGTGGTATAGCTGGCTCTTGAGGTAAATTGATTGATTCCCAACTTTCTGATAAACCACAATATTGATTTCCAAAGTGGCTGTACAACTTTTCACTCCACATCCTCTCCAGCATGAGCTGTCACTTGTGCTTTTTATTTTATCTATTCTGACAGGTGTAAGATGGAATCTCAGAGTCATTTTGATTTGCATTTTCCTGATGGCTAAGGATGTTGAAGACAGCTTTATAGAATTAAACAAATGAAACATAAAAGAATGAAACACATCTTTGC
Organism: Peromyscus maniculatus bairdii; assembly: GCF_049852395.1. Classification (NCBI taxonomy): domain Eukaryota; kingdom Metazoa; phylum Chordata; class Mammalia; order Rodentia; family Cricetidae; genus Peromyscus; species Peromyscus maniculatus. The sequence goes on along the minus strand of NC_134875.1, from coordinate 228,516 downwards.
ATCACTAAACAAATATTCCACAGTATAAATGAATGTAATGCATCTTTGCTGTAGGATGTCTTTCTGTATGCTGTAAATATGTGTTGCTCTTATTGGTTAATAAATAAAGCTGCATTGGCCTATGACAGGGCAGGATAAGGTTAGGCAGTGCAATCAAACTGAAGATGTGAGGAAGAAGGGTGGAGTCAAGGAGACACCAGTCACCTCCGAAGGAGCAGTAAGGTGCCAGCAGACAAGTAATGCCACAGCCATGTGGCAACATATAAATTAATAGAAATGGGTTGAGTTAAGTTATGAGTTGGCTAGCAAGAAGCCTCACCCATAGGTCATATAATTTGCAGTTAATATTAAGCTTCTGAGTGATTATTTTATAAGCAGCTTTGGGACACTGGGGCCGGGTAGGACCAGAGAAATTACAGCTACATTTGGTGCCCAACATGGTAGCAAGAATTCCCACCTAAAACCTGAGAAAGCTTTTTAAAACAGTTCTAAAATGGAAGCAAGAGCAGCTTCCTAATTGTGTCTCTCAGGTAAGCCATGATACAGAGATGTGGTGGTATGCAGGCTTGATCTGCAGTATGGCATGTTCATGGCATGTTGTAAACAAATTTCTAAAAGGTCTTAATAAATAAAAAAAATTAGACTAGTGGCTGTCGAACCCCCATGGGACTGGATGAGGCCCTCTGGATATGGAAGACGGTTGTTTGGCTTGAACTGTTTGAGGGGGCACCCAGGCAGGGGGATTGGGATCTGTCCCTGGTGCATGGGCAGGCTTCTGGGAATCCAGTGCCTGTGGTGTGACACCTTGCACAGCCTTGGTGCAGTGGGAAGGGGCTTGGACCTGCCTAGGCTCAGTGTGCTAGGCTCTGCTGACTCCCCATGGGAGACCTTGATTTGGGAGATGTGGGGATGTGGGGAGGCTTGGGAAAGAGGGCTGATTACAGAATCAGCCTTTTTGGAACACAAAGCAGTTGCCCATTGAAATCCTGAAGAAGTATTAATAGTATGGTGTTCATATTTCAATCTCCAGATTCTGCAAAATAAAAAACATCTATCTGCCAGATTTCATTCCTCTGAGTACCCTTTGGGTTACATCCTGCTGGTAGTGGAGTCTGATTGTAAGAACAAGTAGGACATTTCCTTATAATATCCTTGGCTTGTTGGCAGGTTATGGAAAAATCCTTTTTTAAACCTTTACAATTGACATGATTTTTTTTTATGAAATTCTGAAGCTTCCAGAAAATTTCCTATCAAGAGTTTATCAATCTCATCATTATTTTGTGCTAGAGGGCCTAGAAGACCCATATGGGATCGGATGTGAGTTATGTACAAAGGATGCTTCCTATTTCTATCTTGTAACTGAATAAATAACAAAGTTAATTCTGACTCATCAGGAATAAATTTTGCAGTCTCAATATGTAAGACCACACTTTCAGCATACTGAGAGTCAGTAACTATGTTGAGATGTTCTGAAAAATCCATTAATACCAACAGAATAGCATAGAATTCCGATTTTTGAAGTGAATCTCTCCCAAAAAATTACTGCAAGCTCTTTGCCAAGGTTCACTCTCTGCCCATAATTTGTCAATTTTATCCTTAGTTAAAGGTACTACAGTTTCTGCTGGGTCTATTCCTACTAATTGACAAAGTCTCAATTTTCCTTTTAAAATCAAGTCAGAGATCTTTTCCACATAAGTTTTTAATTTTTTACTCTGTTTATTTGGAAGAAATATCCATTCCAAAACAATATCTTCCCTCTGCATTAAAATTCCTGTAGGAGAATTCTTAGAGGGTAAAATAACCAAAATACAATCAAGCTTTGGATCCACACAATCCACATGTCCTTCCTGTACTTTCTTTTCCACCAAGGCCAATTCTCTCTCAGCTTCAGCTGATAATTCTGTTGGACTATTTAAGTCCTTGTCTGAACAAATTACTCAGTTCATCATTTTTTACCCCAACAACAGTTTGTAGATTGGAAATGTCTCCAAATAATCTTTGAAAGTCATTAAGAGTCCATAATCAGGGCTGGAGAGATGGCTCAGAGGTTAAGAGCACCAACTGCTCTTCCAGAGGTCCTGAGTTCAATTCCCAGCGCCCACATGGTAGCTCACAACAATCTGTAATGAGATCTGGCACCCTCTTCTGTGTATATAATAAATAAATAAATCTTAAAAAAAGAAAAGAAAAGAAAATCCCTCAAAAAAAAAGAGTTCATAATCAGTCTCTCCTAATTTGCACCTTTTGGGGTCTAATTTTTTTGTAGACCTATTTTATACCCTAAATAATTATTAATAAGATCTCCTCTTTGTATCTTTTCAGGAGCAATTTGTAATCCCCAACAAGGCAAATTTTTCTTCCTCAAACATTCTTTCTAAAGTATCTGCATTTGAACCAGCTAGTAAAATATCATCCATGTAATGATAAATTATAGATTTAGGAATTTGTTTACTTATTACTTCCAGAGGCTATCATACAAAATATTGTCACAGGGTTGGGCTATTTACCATTCCCTGTAGGAGAATCCTCCATTGATATCTCTTGATGAGCTGAGAATTATAAGTAGGCACCGTGAAGGCAAATCTTTCTTTGTCCTTTTCTTGTAAGGGTATTGAAGAGAAACAGTCTTTTAAATCAATAACTATAACCATCCTTTAGGTAACAGAGTAGGCAAAGGAATTCCAGATTTTAGAAATTTGATAGGCCGAATTACTTTGTTAATTGCTCTTAGGTCTGTTACCATTCTTCATTTACTAGATTTCTTTTTAATAACAAATACAGGAGAATTCCAAGAGCTGGTTGATTCTTCAATATGCTGAGTATTTAACTGCTCTTGTACCAGCTCTTCAAAGACTGCAGTTTCTCTGTTGTTAAAGACCATTGCTGAACCCATACAGGCTTGTCTGTTAACCATTTTAAAGGTAGAGCTGGCAATGTCTTTGGAAGATCAGCAGTTGATGTTCCCTGCTCTTGTACAATGTGGAGGGTTGGTGACTGCTCTTTATAATACCTCCTAATATTTCTCTCAGAAACATGTGTTAGTTTATGGTTTGTTTCTGAGGTTGGAAGAATGTTAATCTGAGTATTCCATTGTTGTAATAGATCATGGCCCCCATAAATTCATGGCTATATTAGCCACATATGGCTTTAATTTTCCTCTCTCTCTTTCTGGACCTATACATTTGAGCCATCTTATGCTCTGTTTCACTTGAGATAATGTTTCAATCACTAACAGTTGAACATTTACCTCCTGAAGAAGTCAATTTGTATGCCAAGATTCTGGTGCAATTATTGTAACATCAGCACCTGTGTCTACCAAACTTTTCAAGAGAATGTCATTTATTCATGTTTTTAATTTTGGTCTTTGTTAATTTACAGAAGTTTGCCAAAAAAAATTTGCTTTATGGTTTCTCCTGAATTTTCTGTTCTCACTGCTACAGCTGTTCTATCCCCCTGAGCAGCCTGATTTATTTCAATAGGCATTTGGTTATTTAATTACTCTAAGAAGGGATATCTTCTATGATGGCAGAAAAAATCTGAACTGAATTTGCTGTGGGGGCCTGCATGAGTTCCCTCTGGGAGGTTTCCATTGGCAAAGGCAAAGGATTACATTGTCTGTCCCTTGTTAGTCTACATTCGTTAGTCTAATGTTTACCCTTACCACACCTTCTGCATAATGCCAAAGGGAGGGGTGTTCTATTGCCATTGTTCCTTGAAGAAACATTATTTCTAGAAACGCCATGCTTACAGTCCCCTTTCTTTTTTTTTTTGATTCACAAATAGTATTTATTAGTCAATTTCTCCTATTTTTCATTATCTTTAAAAGAAAATATTCAGTTGATTACTGATTAACTTGAATTATTGATTCTCTTCCAGATAGATGAAAATGTTTCTTTGGATACACACATATTAAAAACATTAAACATTAAATACATGTGTTTTATACTCTCTATTAAGTATTTTAACATTAATATTGTTAAAATATTTTGAGAAAACAATTATTGGAAGTAAATCATCTACCCTTTGACTTTTACTCAGGAGATTGACACATGAATATCATGAATTCATATAATATCCATGACTGAAAACTGACATTCAAGCTATTCTCTCACATTCATTTGTTGATCTGAGAAACTGCTATGAACAAATGTTTGGTCCTCAGAGTAAACTAAATAATTTCACATGCAATAAAAGGAAAAACAAAAGAGACAGCAATATATCATTTTCACTTGGAAATAGGATTTATCATTCAATTTCTCCTACTTTGCATTATCTTTCAAGGAAAATATGTTTACAATCTGAAAAGATGGTATTTTATTGATTTAATATTACAACTAATTTTATTTGAGCATCAAGGAGACATTTTGGTGGAAATGTCTTTCTTGTGCAAGTCTGTAATGTTATGTTGATCACCATATAAAGTTGGACAAAAGTAGACACCAGAAAATAAATCTCACTGCTATTACATTACCTGGCATTTCTGGATAATTCCCTTAGAAGACAATACTTTATGATGAATTGCCAAATGCATAACAGATGAGGACATGAAGATACATGAGACTTTAAATAATGTATACATATTCATAGCACACTAACTTTATTGTGAAATATACAGTTGATTACGAAGAGATGTAAATTATTACATCTCTTCCAGATAGATGAAAGTGTTTCTTTGGATACATACATGAAGTATTTAATGATTTGTATATTCTCTATTAAGTATTTTAAAATTAACATCATTAAAATGTTTTTGTAAGTAAATAGGTTGCAACAACTCTGAGCTTGGTTCCGGATTTTGGCACCAAAATATGAGTTGTGCAAATCTGAGGAAAGGCGTGCTGACTACCCGAGAGTCAGAAAACACCTTGAGCTTCTTAGCACAGCTCTGATAGCTGCAACTGCAATAAGACAGTTCAGTCCTAGAGGGTAAGGTATCCCAGACACCTCAAGCTGCTCAAAACAACAACTCTACCCTGAAGGTGTCTTGGACACCTGGAGCTATTTAGTCCAACCCTGGAGGGAATATTTTCTGACTTCTCAGCGAAGACAGGCCTGGGAATGCTTCAGCAGGGAAGGGTATCCTGACTCTTCAGAAAATATCCTGACTCTTCAGGCTATACCTGGTGTGATAGGTCATGGTCTCCCTGTAGGATATAGCAATCCTGCTCCTCTCCCAGAGAGCCACTACAGCTAAGCTTTGTTCAGGCCCCATTTAAGCGGGCTTTCTAATAAGCCCTGCTTTTCTGGTCAAAGAAATTACAAAAATGTAGCAATTTCCTCTGGCTCAGGAGAAAAGTGTTACTTTTCAGCTTTTTTGCTCTGTCTACTCAGCAAGGACCTTCTGTTCAGCTCCCCCCTTGCTCAATCCACTTGAACCATCTCAGCAAGGTTCTTTTGTTCAGCTCCTCCTTGCTCAATCCACTATGGGATATCCCAGCAAGGATCTTCTATTCAGCTCCACCTTGTTCAATCCAACTTGGGACATCCCAATAAAGTTCTTCTGTGCACCAGTGAATGCAGGTCTTCACACCCAAAACACTTTTAGATTATTGATTGGGAAGGAGTCCATGAGAGTAGCTGCTTCTACCAGGGTGGAGACGACAACTTTCAATTGATGAGGTAGGGCAGTTTATACAGGATGTTTTGGAAATGGAATCAACCAATCAGTTTTTTTTTCTGCCCAGCGATTGGCCAGTTTTATGGGCTAGGACAGAGATGGTCCTGATTTCAGGGACAAATTGTTTTTCTTTCACTGGCTTTTTCTTGGCTTTTTGACACTACCTTTAGGGGAAGGGCATATTTCTTTCACTGACTCTGATTCTAGGGACCAAGAGTGTTATTTTGTCACCAGTTTCAGTGTCAGGGCATGTTTCCTTGGTTCATTTCTCTGGCTCAGGTCCAAAACATAAGTTGTGTTTCTTTCCCTGGTTCTGGGCCCTAGGGACAGGATTCTATTATCCTGTTTTGTGGTTGATTAGTTTACAAGTCAATTGGCCAGGGGCAGAGATGGCACTGATTTGAGCCAAAGTGTGTGTGTGTGTGTATGTTTTTTTAACTGGCCTTATCTGTGTCATCTTTCCCTAATTCTGGGCCCCAGGGTTACTGTGGGTTTCTTTACCCAGCCCCCTTTCCCTACACTTTTGACAAAACAACAATCAATGAAAGTACATCATCTACCCTTAGACCAAGCTTCTTGCTAACTGTGCCTATACCTTAAATTAACTTATTTCTATTAATCTATAAGTGGCCACATGGCTTGTGACTTACCATTATCTTAATATGTTACTTCTCACAGCGGCTGACAGTGCCTCTCTGCCTCAGGCTTTACTTCCGAGAATTCTCTTGGCTTGTTCTGCCTATACTTCCTGCCGGGCTACTGGCGAATCAGCATTTTATTTATACAGAGTGATATTCACAGCAGAGATAAATTACACACTAAAAGATTTACCATTATATGGTTGCTCTGTGTTGTGAGTAGGTATTAACACTTTGATTATATTCATAGGGTTACTCTCCAGTATGTGTTCTTTAAAATACTTTAAGATGACTGAGCTGTGAAATGGCTTTACCACACTGTTTACATTCATAGGGTTTTTCTTAATCATGTTTTCTTTCATGAAATTGAAGACCATTGTGATGACAAAGGCTTTAACACATTGATTACAGTTGTATGGTTTCACTCCAGTATGTGTTCTTTTATGCCTCTGAAGATGAGAGTGATGAGCAAAGGCTTTACCACACTGATTACATTCATAGGGTTTTTTCTGCAGTATGTGTTCTTTTATGTCCATGAAGATGACTGGGCTGTGCAAAGGCTTTACCACATTGATTATATCCATACGGCTTTTCTCCAGTATGTGTTTTTTTTTTCATGTCTTTGAAGATAACTGGACTTACAGTCCCCTTTCAAATGACCTTGTTTACCGCAATTAAAATATCTGACATTATTATTTTTCCATAAAACTTTTGATATCGCCCTGATTTCTCTTCTGGACCAGAGGATAAGAGCGCCCATCCTACTACTGACTTCCTGTCTGGACAAAAGCTCCCATCCTGCCCCAGTTTCCCATCCAGATAAGAGCTTCCATCCTGCCCCGGAGTTCCCATTTGGACAAGGGAGCTCCCATCTGGACAAGAGAGAGAGAATTCCTGAATCTGTTAGCTCTGTCTGAAACAAGTGCACAGATAAGGCCAAGAATGAACCATTAGGAGATGGGCAGACGTCAAGGCAGAAGTACAAAATGAAGAGCAATACAGCATCACCAGAACCTAGCTTGCCTCCAACATATAGATCTGAACATCAAAAATTGGAAGAAGCAGAAGAAAACAGCCTTATGAATAACATCATGAAGAAGTTAGAGGCTTGTGTAGAGGAAAAGACAAAAAAAATGGGAAGAACACTTAAACAACTAGAGGAAAGGGCAAACAAATTAGAAGAAAACAATAAAGTCCTGGAAGAAAACAATAAAGTACTGAAAGAAAATCATGAAAAAGCAATGAAACAAATAAAGGAAACAGTCCAAGACCTGAAAAGGGAAATAGAAAAAATGAAGAAGACACAAACAGAGGGAATGCTGGAAATAGAAAATCTGAGTAAAAGATTGGGAACTTCAGATGCAAGTATAACCAACAGAATACAAGAGATGGAAGAGAGGATTTCTGGCATTGAAGATACAGTAGAAGAAATAGATTTATCAGTTAAAGAAAACACTAAAGCCAAAAAAGTCATGAACCAAAATGTCCAAGAAATTTGGGACACCATGAAAAAACCAAACCTACGAATTATAGGGATAGAAAAAGGTGAAGAATACCAACTCAAAGGCACAAAAAATATATTCAACAAAATCATAGAAGAAAACTTTCCCAACTTAAAGAAGGAAATGCCTATGAAGATAAAAGAAGCCTATAGAACACCAAACAGACTAGACCCCCCAGAAAAGACCCCTCAACACATAATAATTAAACAACTAAATGTACAGAATAAAGAAGAATATTAAGAGCAGCAAAGGAAAAAGGCCAAGTGACCTATAAAGGCAAACACATCAGTATAACACACGATTTCTCAATGGAGACTTTGAAAGCCAGAAGGACCTGGACAGATGTAATGCAGACACTAAGAGACCATGGATGTAAGCCCAGACTAATATACCCAGCAAAACTTTCAATCATTATAGATGGAATGAACAAGACATTCCAAGACAAAGCCAGATTCAAACAATACTTATCCACAAACCCAGCCCTACAGAAAGCACTAGAAGAAAAATTCCAACTGAAAGAAGTCAGATACACACTCGAAAACACAGGCAATAGATAAAGCCACAGCAGTAAAACCCAAAGAAGAGAAGTACACACATGCTACCACCAAAAATAACAGGGATGAACAATTATTGGTCATTAATATCCCTTAATATTAATGGACTTAATTCACCTATAAAAAGACATAGGCTTACAGAATGGATACGAAAGCAGGACCCATCTTTCTGCTGCATGCAAGAAATACATCTCAAATTCAAAGACAGACACTACCTAAGAATAAAAGGCTGGGAAAAGACTTTCCAATCAAATGGTCTTAAGAAACAAGTGGGGGAAGCCATCCTGATATCCAACAAAATAGACTTTAAACTAAAATCAATCAAAAGAGATCAAGAAGGGCATCACATACTCATCACAGGAAAGATCCACCAAGATGAAGTTTCAATTCTGAACATTTATGCCCCAAACACAAGGGCACCCACATATGTAAAAGAAACATTACTAAAGCTTAAACCACATGTAAAACCCCACACATTAATAGTGGGAAATCTCAACACCCCACTTTCACCACTGGACAGATCTCCCAAATCGAAACTTAACAGAGAAATAAAGGACTTAACTGATGTCATGACCCAAATGGACCTAATAGATATATACAGAATATTCCATCCTAACAAAAAAAATATAACTTCTTCTCAGCACCCCATGGAAGTTTCTCTAAAATTGACCACATACTTGGCCACAAAGCAAATCTCAACAGATACAAAACAATTGGAATAACCTCCTGTGTTCTATCAGACCACCATGGTTGAAAGTTAGATTTCAACAACAACAAAAACTACAGAAAACCTACAATCTCATGGAAAATGAATAATGCTCAACTGAATCACCAATGGGTTAAGGAAGAAATAATGAAAGAAATTAAAGACTTCCTAGAGATCAATGAAAATGAAGACACCACATACCCAAATTTATGGGACACTATGAAAGCAGTGCTAAGAGGGAAATTCATAGCACTAAATGCCCACATAAAGAAGTTGGAGAAATCTCACACTAGTGACTTAACAGCACACATGAAAGCTCTAGAACAAGAAGAAGCAAAGTCTCCCAGAAAGAATAGATGCCAGGAAATTATCAAAGTGAGAGGTGAAATTAATAAAATAGAAACTAAGAGAACAATACAAAAAATTAATGAAACAAAGAGTGGGTTCTTTGAGAAAATCAACAAGATAGACAAGCCCTTATCCAAACTAACCAAAAGACAGAGAAAGAGAATCCAAATCAACAAAATCAGAAATGAAAGGGAGACATAACAACAGACATTGAGGAAATCCAGAGAATTATCAGGTCATATTTCAAAAACCTCTACTCCACAAAACTGGAAAACCTAAAAGAAATGGACAATTTTCTGGATAGATACCACATACCTAAGTTAAATCAAGACCAGATGAACTATTTAAATAGTCCAATAACCCCTAAGGAAATAGAAACAGTCATTAAAAGTCTCCCAACCAAAAAAAAGCCCAGGACCAGATGGTTTCAGCACAGAATTCTACCAGATCTTCAAAGAAGAGTTAATACCAATACTCTCTAAATTGTTCCACATAATAGAAACAGAAGGGACATTACCAAACTCCTATGAGGCTACAATAACCCTGATTCCCAAACCAAACAAGGATACAACAAAGAAAGAGAACTACAGACCGATCTCCCTCATGAACATTGATGCAAAAATACTCAATAAAATACTGGCAAACAGACTCCAAGAACACATCAGAACAATTATCCACCATGATCAAGTAGGCTTCATCCCAGGGATGCAAGGGTGGTTCAACATACGAAAGTCCGTCAATGTAATACACCATATAAACAAACTCAAAGAAAAAAACCACATGATGGAGAAAAGGCATTTGACAAAATCCAACACCCCTTCATGATAAAAGTCTTGGAGTGATCAGGAATACAGGGAACATACCTAAACATAATGAAGGCAATTTACAGCAAGCCAACAGCCAACATCAAATTAAATGGAGAGAAACTCAAAGCAATTCCACTAAAATCAGGAACAAGGCAAGGCTGTCCACTCTCCCCATACTTATTCAATATAGTACTTGAAGTTCTAGCCAGAGCAATAAGACAGCATAAGGAGATTAAGGGGATACAAATTGGAAAGAAAGACGTCAAGCTTTCCCTATTTGCAGATGACATGATAGTATACTTGAATGACCCCAAAGATTCCACCCAGGAACTGATAAAGCTTATAAACACCTTCAGCAACATAGCAGGATACAAGATCAACTCAAAATAATCAGTAGCCCTCCTATATACAATGGACAAAGTAGCCGAGAAGGAAATCAGAGATACATCACCCTTTACAATAGCCACAAATGACATAAAATACCTTGGGGTAACACTAACCAAGCAAGTTAAGGACCTATATGACAAGAACTTTAAGACCCTGAAAAAAGAAATTGAAGAAGATGTCAGAAAATGGAAAGATCTCCCATGCTCATGGATAGGCAGGACCAACATAGTAAAAATGGCAATTTTACCAAAAAAAATCTACAGATTCAATGCAATCCCCATTAAAATACCAACACAATTCTTCACAGACCTGGAAAGAATAATACTCAACTTCATATGGAAAAACAAAAAGCCCAGGATAGCCAAAAGAATCCTGTACAATAAAACAACCTCTGGAGGCATCACAATCCCTGACTTCAAGCTCTACTATAGAGCTACAGTAATAAAAACAGCTTGGTATTGGCATAAAAACCGACATGTGGACCAATGGAATCTAATTGAAGACCCTGATATTAACCCACACACCTATGAACATATAATTTTTGACAAAGAAGCCAAAAGTGTACAATGGAAAAAAGAAAGCATCTTCAACAAATGGTGCTGGAATAACTGGATATCAACATATAGAAGGCTGCAAATAGATCCATATCTGTCACCATGTACAAAATTTAAGTCCAAGTGGATCAAGGACCTCAACATAAATCCAGCTACTCTGAACCTGCTAGAAGAGAAAGTAGGAAGTAGTCTTGAACGCATTGGCATAGGAGATCACTTCCTAAATATAACACCAGTAGCACAGGCACTGAGAGAAACAATCAATCAATGGGACCTCTTGAAACTGAGAAGCTTTTGTAGAGCAAAGGATACAGTCAACAAAGCAAAGCGACAGCCTACAGAATGGGAAAAGATCTTCACCAACCCCACATCTGACAGAGGACTGATATCCAGAATATATAAGGAACTCAAGAAATTAGAAATCAAAACGACCAACAGTCCAATTAAGAAATGGGCTATAGAACTAAACAGAGAATTCTCAACAGAGGAAACTCAAATGGCTGGAAGACATTTAAGGAATTGCTCAACATCCCTAATCATCAGGGAAATGCAAATCAAAACAACTCTGAGATACCACCTTACGCCTGTCAGAATGGCTAAGATCAAAAACACTGAGGACACTTTATGTTGGAGAGGATGTGGAACTCGGGGAACTCTCCTCCACTGTTGGTGGTAATGCAAGCTTGTACAACCACTTTGGAAATCAATATGGTGCTTTCTTAGAAAATTGGGAATCAATCTCCCCTAAGATCCAGCTATACCACTTCTGGGCATATACCCAAGAAATGCTCAATCATACCACAAGAGCACTTGCTCAGCTATGTTTTTATCAGCATTGTTTGTAATAGCCAAAACCTGGAAACAACCTAGATGCCCTTCAACTGAAGAATGGATAAATAAATTGTGGCACATATACACAATGGAATACTACTCAGCAGAGAAAAACAATGACATCATGAGGTTTGCAGGCAAATGGATGGATCTAGAAAAAATCATCCTGAGTGAGGTAACCCAGACTCAGAAAGACAAATATGGTATGTACTCACTCATAGGAGGATACTAGATGTGGAACAAGGATGACTGGACTGCTACTCACATCACCAGTAAGGCTACCTGGAAAACAGGACCCCAAGAAAGACACGGGGATCACCCAATGATGGAGAAATGGATGAGATCTACATGAACAGCCTGGACATGAGTGGGAACAATGAACGGCGAGGGTCTAGGGAAAGAGAGCGGGAGATCCCACCTGGATCAAGAAAAGACAGGGAGAACAAGGAATAGGAGACCATGGTAAATGAAGACCACATGAGAAAAGGAAGAAACAATGTGTTAAAGAGGCCCACAGAAATCCACAAAGATACCCCCGCAAAAGACTGCTGGCAATGGTCGAGAGACAGCCGGAACTGACCTACTCTGGTGATGGGATGGCCAAACACCCTAATAGTTGTGCCAGAAACCCCATCCAAGGACTGAGGAATCTGGATGCAGACATCCATGGCTAGGCCCCGGGTAGAGTGCTGGGAGTCTAATTAGTGAGAAAGAGGAGGGTTTATATGAGCGAGAATTGTTGAAACCAAGGTTGGATAAAGCACAGGGACAAATAACCAAATGAATGGAAACACATGAACTATGAACCAAAGGCTGAGGGGCCCCAAACTGGATCAGGCCCTCTGAATAGGTGAGACAATTGATTGGCTTGATCTGTTTGGGAGGTATCTAGGCAGTGGTACCAGGTCCTGTGCTCATTGCATGAGATAGCTGTTTGAAACCTGGGACTTATACAGGGACGCTTGGCTCAATCTGGGAGGAGGGGACTGGACCTGCCTGGACTGAGTCTATCAGGTCGATCTCAGTCCTTGGGGGTGGCCTTGATCTGGAGGAGGTGAGAAAGGGGGCTGGGCTGGGGGGAAGGGGAGGGGGGCAGGAAGGGGGAGAACAAGGAAATCTGTGGCTGTTATGTAGAACTGAATAGTATTGTAAAATAAAATAAATAATTAAAAAAAGGTTTTATAAACCATAGAAAGAAAAAAAACTTTTGATATCACCCCTCCTATCCACATATCATCATGGTCATGAGACTCAATGTTAATTGTGTCCCTGATCCTACCCTCCAAGTGTGCTGATCTTGCCATTCATAGCCTGATTAGTCTTTTTCATGCTGCATTTGTGTTCTCATAATCCAAAAATTCAATCATTATCTGTTTTCTTCTGAATTTGGTATCATTCTATTTACTGCTGAAGACAGCCTTTGTAAAAAAAAAATCCATGAAGGTTTCTTTTGGGCCCCATATAACTTTTGTAAATGACTCAATTTTCTTTCCTACTTCTTCAATTCTGTTCTAAGCATTCAAGGCTGCCATGCAGCATAAAATTAGGGTGTGATCATCATATAAACATTATCTTTTTTATAACAGCATAATCTCCTTCTCCAAGTTGATCTTAGGAAATTTCCACACCTCTATCCCTACATCATTGTTCTATGGTCTTAGCCTCCTCTTTCCCCCCATGCCCTCCATTGTAACTGGGTTCCAGCCTCTAAAACAGCTGTAACCAAATCTTTCTAGTCTTGAGGGATAATTCTATTACAAGTTGCCCACAAGTTTAACATCTGCTTTACAGAGAATGCATACCATATGAGACTATGGCTTCCTTGTATCTCCTCAAATCTAACATTTGCACAGAAGTCTAATCAGCTGGTACACAGCCTTGAGCATTTGGTAGTTCCTGTAATGTAAAGTTACTAGATAGGTTATGGTTGGCTGTTTGAAAACCTTAGGCTGTTTCTCTGTAATCATATAATGCAATGCTGAGATAGGTTAACCTTTAAATTCTTCTTTCTGGTTCTGAATATCTCTATGATCTATTTTAACATGTTTTTCTAAAACTTTTATCTTGGCCCTCATATTAACCAACCTTTTAAATGATTCAACAGAAATGATTAAACAAATAATATTCATAATTGATGTTATATAAATCCCATCAACATTAATTATCTTCACATTTAATTGTTCCATTTTCAGATTGCCTTAATGTGTTATCAAACAGAGACCAAATCCCCACCATTGTAAAAATGTTTCCCATTTTTTAATGTGGGGAAAATTATCTTTTAACTAATTTCTGTAGCTAGAGTTTTCCTGCCTTGCCCACAGTCAAGACAAATCTTTGTCACCCGCCAGTCCCACAGCCACTCAGACCCAACCAAGTAAACACAGAGACTTATATTGCTTACAAACTGTATGGCCATGGCAGGCTTCTTGCTAACTGTTCTTATAGCTTAAATTAATCCATTTCCATAAATATATACCTTGCCACATGGCTCATGGCTTACCGGCATCTTCACATGCTGCTTGTCCTGGTGGTGGCTGGCAGTGACTCCTTCTGCCTTCCTGTTCTTTCTTTTCTCCTATCTATTAGTCCTGCCTATACTTCCTGCCTAGCCACTGGCCAATCAGTGTTTTATTTATTGACCAATCAGAGCAACACATTTGCCATACAGAACATCCCACAGCAAATTTCTCCCTTTAAGATATTTTAATTGACTCACCAAGTTTGCCAACTGCATAGAACAATAGAAGCCCAAGGGTGTTTCAATGCAGCTATCTAGTGTGGTAGCAGTCCAAGATGGGGATCCAGAGAGAGCCCACAACACACCAGGAGAGAACAGGCCAAACAGACTCCAGCCCACATGGGGTGGAGACTTGGGCCTCCTGCAGCTTGGGCCTAAGCCCCAGGCAAGCAGCTTTTTCATCTGGCCACATGAAGCTCAGGTCTGAGCCCTAGACAAGCATATTTTTCTTGAATTTGTGCCACAAATGTTGGGTCTCCAGATGTAAATTGAATTTTAAAAGTCTTATTAATAGAAAACCTGGATCCAGATAATGGGGTGAAAGCTGAAAGATTAGAGAAGCAGAAAAAGCTGGCCACAAGTTCTTACCTCTAGGAAATCCTCAGTCTAAAGAGAGCTACTTTCTGTATACTCATGCCTTATATACTTATACTTATACTTTTATACTTATACTTCTTATACTTATATAAGATGTGCCCTGCCATCTTACTTCCTTTCTCCACTCAGCTCCATCACTTCCTGTCTATACAGACCTCTATGTTTAACTAGTGCTGGGATTAAAGGCTTGTGCCACCATCCCTGGCTCTGTTCTCAGCATGGCCTTGAGCTCACAGAGATCTGGATGAATCTCTGCCTCCCAAATGCTAATATTAAAGGTATGTGCCACCACTGCCTGACCTCTATGTTTAATATAGTGGCTGGCTTTTTCCTCTGATCCCCAGGCAAGTTTTATTTGTTAGAGCACAAATAAAATATTACCACATTCCTGGATTTCTCTAAGTTATTTATTCATTTACTCCCATTGTTTGTGTTTTCCTTGATTTCTTTAAGGGATTTCTTCTTTAAGTACCTCTGTCATATTTATAAAGTTAGTTTTAAGGTTGTTTTCTTGTGCTTCAGCTGTATTAGGATATTCATAAGCTGCTGTAGTAAGGCTAGCTGGGCTCTGGTGGTGCCATATTGTCCTGGCTGTTGTTGGTTGTGTTCTTATACTAGTGTCTAGGTATCTGAGTTTGGGATGACTATAGATCCAGGTGCTGATTTCTGAGTTTGTCTTTGTTGGAGATAGTCTTTGTGGTCTGTATTTTTGGTGGTCTGCATGACCTCTGGTCCAGGAGGGAGTTTCCTCAGAATTGGGAGCTGGACTTCTGGCAGCTAATGTGGCCTTTGGTACAACAGGGGTCTATGTTCTTCTGACTGGCCTGACTTGTACCTGAGCAGTGGATATCTGTTCATTTAGGGGCAAGGTACAGCATGGGTTGGGATGGGATGGATGGGGGCAAGAAAGAATTTCAGCAGCTTGGGTTTTGGGATCCAAACCAAAGGCTTGGGCTCTTTATCTTTTGGTTAATATATTATTCATTTTAATTATTTCTGTTTAAAATTGCTTCAATCTTTGGGAAGATTTCTAAAAGAAAGAATATTTCTCTATGGTTTCTTGTAGTTCACTGAATTTCCTTAAAACAGCTATTTTGAATGTTTTGCCCAAGTGTTCACACATGTGTGATGCTATGTAGTTGGCTGTTAGTATCTTATTTTGTTTCTTATATTATGGTTCCCTGAAGGCTCTTTTTTGAGTTATGGTCTTTCTATGTAGCTCTGGCCAGTTTCACTATGTACCCCATATTGGCCACAAACTCACAGTAACCCTATCCCCAATTCTCCTGAGTGCTAGGATTGTAGGTGAGTGTCACTATGCCTGGCTTTCTCAGAACTTTCTTAATGTTTGTTCATATTCACTATGTACCCCATATTGGCCACAAACTCACAGTAACCCTACCCCCAATTCTCCTGAGTACTGGGATTGTAGGTGAGTGTCACTATGCCTGGCTTTCCCAGAACTTTCTTAATGTTTGTTCATGTATTATAATACCTTTACATGAAAAGACTACGTATTTATTTTAGTTTTCATAACCTGAAGTTGTTTGTACCTACCTTTTTTAAGTAAACTGCTTATTGACTATGAACCTATAGATATGTCTATGATCTCAGCATTAAATGATACCCTAGCTGGTTGTGGTGGTACCACACAGAGACAGGAGGATTACAAGTTAGAGGCCATTCTGAGATATACCTTTGCATGTGGTGCCTTAAGGCACCATTTTGCATAAGTCTGCTTTTCCTTTGCTGTCATTGTTCCAGCACTAGAGGGTGCTTCAAGCCTAGGCTTATTCCAAATCTGTAGTGTGTTGAAAATGAATTAGAAAAGTATCTGAAAAGGGTAATCCATCCCCTCATTGATGATGTCTGGGTTTATTACTTTTTTAATCTCAGTCACCTGCCTAAAATCAGGCACAACAAGATTATGCCCAGTTTTGTGCCTCACCATGGAATGAATAGTCCCAGGAGTTTATGGAACAACTTGATTTGTATCATCCATTCCTTCATCAGTTGAATAATCACTCCCTTCATATGTTGTTAGAAGTTGGAGGAGAAATAGAGTAGATAGTCTTATGGCCACCAATACTGCAAGGCTGAATCTCCTAGCCTACTCAGACCAGCACAACATCAGAAATTCTACCCATGCTACTGAGGGTCCTTTATCTCTAGATCACTGTGTTATGCCACAAGTGATGTTGTCCTGAAAAAAAAAACCATTATCTTGTTGGGCATGGTGGCTCACATGTGTAATCCTGTCACTTAAGGGGGCTGAGGCAGGAGAATTGCTACAAATTTAAGAGCAGCCTGAGCTACATAATGAGTTCCAGGCTAGTCTGAGGCTACAGGGATGAGAGGAGAGGGAGGGAGAGGGAGGGAGGGAGAGAGGGAGAGAGAGGGGGAGGGAGAGGGAGGGAGAGAGGGGGGGAGAGAGAGGGGGAGAGAGAGGAAGAGAGGGAGAGAGGGAGAGAGGGAGAGAGGGAGGGAGGGAGGGAGGGAGGGAGGGAGAGAGAGAGAGAGAGAGAGAGAGAGAGAGAGAGAGAGAGACTTATTTATAATGTGTGATCTGAGAGTAATTAAGGTTAGAATAAAAGAACCTGTGGTTGCCAATAGACAACTATAAAGTAGAATTGAGATTATTTGGAAAATTGAAGTCAATACAACTGATTTAGCATGTGAAATTATTGTTATTCCATAAAGTCTGATGTTATAGAAAACCAGAAATACATCCATCTATGTTTCTGGCATGACATACAAACAAATTCCTGCTCTACATCATGCTCCTGAAATTTGGAGCAGGAGTTGTTGAAGCAGTCTTTTTTTTGTGCCTGAGCCAATACCCAAGTCTCAACAGTAATAGGGATCTGCACAATCTCAGTGCTAGTGTCTTCTGGTGCCTTGGTAGGTGTTGAAATTCTACCTCCAAACATTGGCCTTGGTACAGAAGTTTTTGGTGTATGTCTGCCTGGGCCTCACTAAAGCTGATCTTATAGCACTAAGCTATAAGAAAAAAGGAGGCTCAGTCATCAAGAACTATGGGCTATGAGGATGTGCCTAACACTGGCTTTCATTTGGTAGACCTGATACTGGGACAAATTTAAGTCCTGTGCTTAATTCCTTTCATCTCTTTCCAGACTTAAAAGTGGGATAATATGGGAAACTCTTTCCTTCATGACTTCTGCAGTGTTTCTTTTCTTAGTATACTAAAAACTGGCAACAGTATCTCATTTGGCTTCATTAGTTCTTATAAATATGTGCAAACAACTATCTATTCAAATTAATGCCTCTGAAAGGAGAGACTTTCTGGAGGGTCTTAATTCAGGAGTCATCTTGGTCCTCTGCCCCTTTTGACAGTGATCGAATTTGTATAATTTTTAGCAACATTTCTACTTTATCTAAAATTTAATTTTACTGGAATAGAGTTATTTATGATGTCTTATAACAGTTTTAGTGTCCAAAGTGTCTGTGGTTTTATATATATATAAATACTTTATTGCTTTTGTTATTGTCATTTCTCTGTCATTGTTTCTAAGATTTTATCAATTTTATTAGCTTCTTTCAAGTAAAAAAATTATTCCCCTTTTATTAAAAATATATTCTTTATCATACAGTATATACTGATTATAGTTTCTTCACCCTCTATTCCTCCCAGTTCCTTCCCACCACCTCTCCCATCCAGATCCACTCCTTTTCTGTCTCTTATTAGAAAAGAGCAGGTTTCTTTCTTTTTTAAGGCAGAAAGAGTTCATTTTATCTCACGGTTGAAAGGTACAGTCCATCTGAAAGCAGGATGATGAAGCACCTAGTCAAATCACATCTATAGTCAGGAATAGAGGGTTGCTTTCTTCTTCCACTAATCCAGGGTAATATTCACAAAAAGCTTCCACTGACATGGGTAGGTTTGGTTGATTGAATGAGAATATCCTCCATAGGCTCATATAGATTTTTGTTTGCTTCTTTGTTTGGTTTTGTTTTTTGAGACAGGACTTCACTATGTATCTCTGGCAGTCCTGGAACTCACTGTGCAGACCAGGGTAACCTCAAATTCCCAAAGATCTGCCAAAGTGAGTTCCTGAGCAGCCAGGACTGTTACACAGGGAAACCCTGTCACAAACAACAACAACAACAACAACAACAACAAACCGCAAACCAAACCAAACCAAACCAAACCAAAACAATGTTCAATGCTTGGTTCACAATTAGTGGAAGTGTTTAAAAAGTAGTAGGAGATGAGGCCTTGTTGAAGTGGGTGTGGCCTTCTTTTAGGAAGTGTGTCACAGGTTTCTAAGTGATAACAACAAAACATAACAAAATAAAATATTATAAGATAAAACAAAACTCAGCACATCAAATTTGGACAAAGCAAACCAACAGAAAGAAGAGAGCACAAGAGAAAGCACAAGAATCAGAGACCAACTCATTCACACACAAGTCCCATAAAAATATCAAACTGAAAGCTATAATATATATGCAGAGGACCTGGTGTAAGCCATATGCTTGCTGTTTCAGTCTCTGTAAGCTCATATGAGCTTTGCTCAGTTGATTAAGAGGGCCTTGTTCTCATGGTCTCCTCCATCCCCTCTGGCTCTTACACTCTTTCTGCCTCCTCTTCCTCAGTGATCCCTGAGCTCTGAGGGAAAGGATTTAATAGAGATATCCCATTTAGACCTGTGTGTTATAAGGTCTCTCAGTCTCTGGTAATATCTGGCTGTGGTCTCTGTATTTGTTCCCATCTAATGCAGGAGGAAGCTTCTCTGATGGCTGAATAAGGCACTGATCTTAAGTAAAGAAGAATGCCATTAGGAGTCATTTTATTGACCAGTAGTATTATTTTTTAGACCAGTAGTATTTGGTTTTACCCTAGGCCTCTGGGATATCTGGTCTCTGGATTGTGGTTACTCAAGCAGTGTCTGGTATGGGTTCCATCTCATTGTATGGGCCTTAAGTCAAATCAGACATTGGGTTGGTTACTCCCACAAGCTTTGTGCTACCATTGCCCTAGCATATTTTTCAGGCAAAGCATTTTAGATCAAAGGTTTTGTGGCTGGGTTGGTGTTTACATTTCTCTTTTGATAGCCTGTAGAGTACCTTCCTGTAGCAAATACACTAGAACATAAGGATAAAGATTATATGTAAGCATCAGATTGTCATCTCCATGTTCAGTGAGTTCTGTGGGTCTTGTCTTCAGCAACAGGACCTTGCTGTCAGTTTGTGGAGAGCAACCTATTATCTTGACAACAATCTGGGCTGTTTGGGGGTTTCCATGGAACCCCATTGGCCAAGAACACAACTGGATGTAACCCAGTCTCAGTACTGGAAGTGTCGTTTGGTGACAAGAGATGGCCAGTTGGGACTACATTTCCCTCATATTTGGAGACTTCACTAGGATCACCTTCATATATTTTAGAAAGTTTCCACTGCACTAGTCTTCTTTATTTTCTTTTAAGATTTATTTATTTATTATGTATACAGCGTTCTGCTTGCATACCAGATGAGGGCGCAGATCTCATTACAGATGGTTGTGAGCCACCATGTGTTTGCTGGGAATTGAACTCAGGACCTCTGGAAGAGCAGCCAGTACTCTTAACATCTGAGCCATCTCTCCAGCCCTTGCATTAGTCTTCTATACTACCCTTCAAGTGCCCCTCAATTCTAGCTGTTTCTCCCAGAATTTTTCTTCAACCCCGTCTCACCTCCCCACCTGATCCTCCTGTTCTCATCCCCACCCTCAGTTCAACCATAAAATCTATTCTATTTCCCCTCTCAGGGAGATCTATGTATCCCCCTAGTCCCTTCTTCCATACCTAACCTCACTGGACCTACATATTGTAGCTTGGTTATAATTTACTTAACAGCTGGAACTTGAGGTAGATTGATTCCCGTCTTCATGAGGAACTCTCACAATAATTTCCATAGTATCTGTACAAGTTTGTACTCCCACCAGCAATAGATGAATGTTCTACTTATTCCACATCCTTACCAGCATGAGCTATCACTTGTATTTTTGATCTTAGCCATTCTGACAGGTGTAAAATGGAATCTCAGAGTCATTTTGATTTGCATTTCCTTGATGACTAAGGATATTGAATGTTTCTTTCAGCCATTTGACTTTTCTCTTTTGAGAAGTCTCTATTTATATATGTGCCCCATTTTTAAAAATTGAATTATATGTTTTTTTATATCTAGACTTGAGTTCTTTATATATTTTGGATACTAGTCCTCTATCAGATGTGGAGTTGATGAAAGTGTTTTCCCATTCTGTAGGTTGACACATTGTCTAAATCCTTTGCCTTAGAGAAGCTTTTCAGTTTCATGAGTTCCCATTTATTAATTGTTGATCTTAGTACCTGTGCTAAATGTGTTCTGTTAAGAAAGTCTTCGCTTGTGCCAATGAATTCAAGGTTATTACCCATTTTCTCTTTTATCAGGTTCAGTGTATCTGGTTTTATGTTGAGATCTTTGATCCACTTGGATGTGAGTTTTGTGAAGGGTGACAGATATGGATCTGTTTGCATTCTTCTACATAGCAACATCCAGCTAGACCAGCACCATTTGTTAAATGTGCTTTCTTTTTTCCATTGTATACTTCTGGCTTCTTTATAAAAAATCAGGTGTCCATAGCTGTGTAGATTTATGTCTGGGTCTTCAATTCAATTCCATTGATCAATGTGTCTGTTTTTATGACAATACCATGATTTTATTACTATAGCTTTGTAGTACAACTTGAAATTGGGAATGATGATACCTCCAGCAGTTTTTTTTTTATTTTTCAGGATTGTTTTACCTGTCCTGTTTTTTTTAATATGGATTTGAGAATTGTCCTTTCAAGATATGTGAAAAATTATGTTGGAATTTTTATGGAGATTGCACTGAATCTGTAGATTGCTTTTGGTAGGATGACTATTTTTACTATGTTAATCCTACTGATCCGTGAGCATGGGAGATCTTTCTATCTTCTGATATCTTCTTCAATTTCTTTCTTCAGTGACTTGAAGTTTATGTCATACAAGTCTTTCATTTGCTTGGTTAAATTTACCCCAATTTATTTTATATTATTTGAAGCTATTGTAAAAGGTGTTATTTCCCTGTTTTCTTTCTCAGTCCATTCATCATTTGTATATAAGAGGGCTGCTGATTTTTGTGAGTTAATTTTGTTTCAGCTATTTTTCTGAAAATATTTATCAGCTGTAGGTCTTCACTGGTGGGATTTTTAGGGTCACTTATGTATACTATCATATCATGTATAAAGATACTTTGACTTCTTCCTTTCCAATTTTTATACCCTTGATCTCCTTCAGTTGTCTTATCGCTCTAAGACTTTCAGTAATATATTGAATAGTTAGGGAGAGTAAGCAACATTGTCTTGTTCCTGATTTTAGTGGAATTGCTTTGAGTTTCTCTTCATTTAATTTGATATTGGCTATGGGCTTATTGTGTACATCCCTTGTATACCTAATATCTCCTAGATTTTTATCATGAAGGGGTGTTGGATTTTGTAAAAGGTCTTTTCTTCATCTAGTAATGAGATGATCATGTGTTTTTTTCCTTCAGTTTGTTTGTATTTTGGATTGCACTTATTGATTTACATATATTGAGCCATCCATCCCTGCATCTCTGGGATGAAGAGTACTTGATCATGTCGTATGATCTTTTTGATATGTTCATGGATTGGGTTTGCAAGTATTTTATTGAGAATTTTTTCATCTGTGTTCATAAAGAAAATTGGTCTGCAATGCCCTTTCTTTGTTGAGTCTTTATGTGGTTTGGGTATCAGGGTAATTGTGGCTTCATCAAATGAGTTGGGCAATGTTTCTTCTGTTTCTATTTTGTGGAATAATTTGAGAGTATTAGCCTCTTCTTTGAAAGTCTGGTAGAAATCTGTGCTAAAATCATCTGGCCCTAGGCTTTTGGGGGGTTGGGTTGGGAGGCATTTAATGTCTGCATCTATTTCACTAGGGTTAATAGATCTGTTTAAATTGCTTATCTGATCTTGATTAAACTTTAGTAAGTGGTACCTATTGAGAAAATCATCCATTTCATTTAGATTTTCCAATTTGGTGAAATACAGGTTTTTAAAGTATGTCCTCATGATTCTCTGGATTCCCATTTGTCTGTTGCTATGACTTCCTTTTCATTACTGATTTTGTTAATTTGGATATTCTCCCTCAGCCTTTTAGTTAATTTGGATGAGGATTTGTCTATCTTATTTTCTCAAAGAACCAACTCTTTGTTTCATTGATTTTTTGTATGTTCTCTTTGCTTCTATTTTTTCGGTCAGCCCTGAGTTTGATTATTTCTTGCTCTCTACTCCTTTTGAGAGTTCTCCCTCTTCTCCCTCTTTTTGTTCTAGCGCTTTCAGGTGTGCTGTTGGGTTGCTAGTATGAGATTTCTCCAGTTTTTTTTTTTAATGTAGGCATTTAGTAGTATGAACTTTCCTCTTAGAACCATTTTCATTTTGTTCCATAAGTTGGTGTATGTTGTGTATTCATTTTCATTAAATTCTAGAAAGTCTTTAATTTCTTAATTTATGTCTTGACCCATTTTTAATTCAGTAATTAATTGTTGGTTTTCTTGAATTTGTAAGCTTTCTGTTGTTTTTGTTGTTGTTGATATCCAGCTTTAGTCCTAGGGAGTTCCATACTAGCATGTTTCTTAGGTCCACTTGCTTGGAATATATTTTTCCAACCCTTTACCCTGAGGTAATATCTATTCTTGAACTTTAGATCTTATTTTTGGATGCAGTAGATGGATAGTCCTGTTTTTACATAAGTTTTGTTAGTCTATGTCTTCTTATTGGAGAATTGAGACCATTGACATTGAGAAATATCAATGAACAATGATTACTGAATCCTGTTAGTTGTTGTTAGTGTTGGTAGTGGTAATATGTGTGTATGTGTCCATTTTCCTCTAACTGTAGGAATGAATATGGATAAAAGCTGGGAAACTAGAAAGAGATCCTTGTAACTAATAAAGAAGCTTTAAGGGAGAAGGGTGAGAAAGACAATGGAACAAAATTAAAGATAGTACTGGGAGTGAAAAGATACAATAATGAAAAGAGGAGCAGGTAGATAAGTGGAGGAGGGGTAAGAAATGACCAAAATAAAATATGGATGAAAACTCCACAAAGAAAACCTTTGAAAAATAATTTAGCTCTAGGACCTAGACCCCAGGGGCAAAACCCATGCTCCCCTACCCCCCCCCATTGCTGTCCCAGGTACAGGTCACCAGGGAAGACTCCTGCAGGCATGCATCCCCACCAACACCCCCCCATTGGAATGGACCCTGCAATCAAAAAACCCACTTTCTGCCCCAAACCCACTCATGCTCCTGCGACCTCAGCAGCTCCCTAAGACACAGAATCTGCCAGCTCTGATTGGACCAAGAACAACTCTCTCAGACACAGGCACTTCTTGCACTAATTGGAGGAAGAGATGGATAGAAGCCAGTGCAAAAATACATACAACAACATAAAGAACAATATGGCACCAACAGAACCTAGTGATTCTTCAACAGCAAGACCAGAAGAAACAAAAGAACGAGACCTTAAAAATAACTTTATGAAGATGATAGATGCCTTTAAAGAGGAAACGAAAATTTTCCTTAAAGAAATTGAGGAAAACACAAACAAAAAAATTGGAAGAAATCAATAAATCCCTTAAAGAACGCCAAGAAAACCAAGAAAAAGCAATCAAACAGGTAAAAGAAACAGTTCAAGACTTGAAAACTGAAATAGAAGCAATGAAGAAGAAACAAATGGAAAATCTGAGTAGATGAACAGGAACTACAGATGCAAACATAACCAACAGAATATAAGAGACGGAAGAGAGAATCTCTGGTTTGGAGGATACGATAGAGGAAATGGATTCATCAGTCAAAGATGCCAAAAAAGCCATAACACAAAATGTTCAGGAAATCTGGGACACAATGAAAAGGCTAAACCTAAGAATAATAGGGATAGAAGAAGGAGAATAATACCAACTAAAAGTCACAGAAAATATATTCAACAAAATCATAGAAGAAAACTTTCCCAACATAAAGAAGGAAATGCCTATGAAGATACAAGAAGCTTACAGAACACCAAATAGACTAGATCCCCCCAAACGTCCCCCACCACATAATAATCAAACCACTAAACATACAGAATAAGGAAAGAATATTAAGTGCAGCAAAGGAAAAAGGCCAAGTGACTTATAAAGACAGAACCATCATAATAACACCCAACTTCTCAATGGAGACTGAAAGCCAGAAGGTCCTAGACAGACATTAAGCAGACACTAAGAGACCATGGATGCCAGCCCAGAATACTATACCCAGCAAAACTTTCAGTCACCATAGATGGAGTACACAAAATATTCCAAGACAAAACCAAATTTAAACAATATCCACAAATCCAGTCCTATAGAAAGCACTAGAAGGAAAAAATCCAACCTAAGGACTTTAGATGCAACCATGAAAACACAGGCAATAGATAATCCCATAGCAGCAAATCCCAAAGAAGGGAAATACATACACACTACTATAAAAAAAAAACAGGAATTAGCAATCATTGATCATTAATATTCCTCAATATCAATGGACTCAATTCACCTATAAAAAGACACAGGCTAACAGAGTGGATACGAAAACAGGATCCATTCTTCTGCTGCATACAAGAAACGCACCTCAACTTCAAAGACAGACACTACCTCAGAGTGAAATGCTTGGAAAAGACTTTCCAATCAAATGAACTTAAGAAGCAAGTTGGCGCTGGCCGCCACTGGCGGCACACGCCTTTAATCCCAGCACTCAGGAGGCAGAGGCAGGTGGATCTCTGTGAGTTCGATGCCAGCCTGGTCTCCAAAGCAAGTTCCAGGAAAGGCGCAAAGCTACACAGAGAAACCCTGTCTCAAAAAAGAAAAAAAAATAAGTAAGAAGCAAGCTGGTGTAGCTATCCTAGTAGCTAACAAAATAGACTTCAATCTAAAATTGAATACATCAAACCCCACACACTAATAGTGGAAGACCTCAATACCCCACTCTCACCAATAGGCAGGTCTGCCAGACAAAAACTTGACAGAGAAATAAGGGATCTAACAGATGCTATGACTCAAATGGACTTAATATCTACAGAACATTCCATCCTAACCCAAAAGAATACACTCAGCACCACATGGAACCTTCTCTAAAATCAACCACATACTTGGTCATGAAGCAAATCTTAACAGATACAAAAAATTGGAATAGCTGCCTGTATTTTATTGAACCACCATGGCTGAAAGTTAGAATTCAACAACACAAATTACAGAAAACCTACAAACTCATGGAAACTGAATAATGTTTAACTGAATCACCATTGAGTCAAGGAAGAAATAAAGAAAGAAATTAAAGATTTCCTAGAATTAAATGAAAATGAATGTACAACATACCCAAACTTATGGGACACTATGCAAGCAGTGCTAAGAGGAAAATTCATAGCACTGAATACCCACATAAAGAAATTGGAGAAATCTCACACTAGTGACTTAACAGCACACCTGAAAGCTCTAGAACAAAAAGAAGCAAACTCAACCAGGAGAAATGGATTCCAGGAAATAATCAAATTGAGAGCTGAAATCAATAAAATAGAAACAAAGAGAACAAAACAAAGAATCAATGAAACAAAGAGAACAAAACAAAGAATCAATGAAACAAAGAGAATAAAACAAAGAATCAATGAAACAAATAGTTGGTTCTTTGAGAAAATCAACAAGATAGACAAACCCTTATCCAAATAACCAAAAGTCAAAGAGAGAACATCCAAATTAACAAAATCAGAAATGAAAAGGGAGACATAACAACAGACAACGAGGAAATCCAGAGAATCATCAGGTCATACTTCAAAAACCTGTGCTCCACAAAATTGGAACGTCCAAAAGAAATGGACAATGTTCTGGATACATACCACATACTGACATTAGATCAACACCAAATAAACAATTTAAATAAACCTATAACCCCTAAGGAAATAGAAACAGTCATTAAAAAGTCTCCCAACCAAAAAAAAAAAAAAAAAAAAAGCCCAGGACCAGAATTCTATCAGAATTTCAAAGAAGAGCTAATACCAACACTTTTCAAATTGTTCCACACCATAGAAACAGAAGGAATATTACCAAACCCTTTTTATGAGGCTACAGTTACCCTAATACCCAAACTACACAAAGATGCAACAAAGGAAGAGAATTACAGACCAATCTCCCTCATGAACATCAATGCAAAAATACTCAATAAAGTACTGGCAAACTGAATCCAAGAACACATCAAAAAAATTATCCACCATGACCAAGTAGGCTTCATCCCAGAGATGCAAGGATGGTTCAACATACAAAAATCTGTCAATGTAATACACCATATAAACAAACAGGAAAAAACACACATGATCATCTCATTAGATGCTGAAAAATCCTTTGACAAAATCCAACACCCCTTCATGATAAAAGTCTTGGAGAGATCAGGAATACAAGGAACATACTTAAACATAATAAAGGCAATTTACAGCAAGCTGATAGCCAACATCAAATTAAAAGGAGAGAAACTCAAAGTGATTCCACTAAAATCAGGAACAAGACAAGGCTGTCCACTCTCTCCATATCTATTCAATATATTACTCAAAGTCCTAGCTAGAGCAATAAGACAACAAAATGAGATCAAAGGGATACAAATTGGAAAGAAAGAAGTCAAACTTTCCCTGTTTGCAGATAATATGATATTATATATAAGTGACTCCAAAAATTCTACCAGGGAACTTCTATAGCTGATAAACACATTCAACAATGTAGGGGAGATACAAGATTAACTAAAAAAAAATCTATATACAAATGATAAATGGGCTGAGAAAGAAATCAGAGAAACATCACTGTAGCTGAAGTTTTCCTGTGTCCAGCCAGCTAGCGGTTGGGACAAATCTCTCCCACTCATGTCCCCCAAGTAAACACACAGAGGCTTATATTAATTAAAACTCCTCAGCCATTAGCTCTTACACTTAAACTTAGCCTATTTCTGTTAATCGATATGTTGCCACATGTTCCATGGCTTTACGTGTGTGCTATTACATGCTGCTCCCTGCATGGCAAGCTGGCATCTCATGACTTAGCCTTCCTATTCCCAGAATTCTCCTTATCTGCTTACCCTGCCTATACTTCCTGCCTGGCTACTGGCCAATCAGCATTTTATTAAACCAGTGTACAAAAGCATTATTCCACAGCATTTCTACTTTTCTGATTAATTAAAAAGGAAAGTTTTAACTTTAACATGGTAAAATTATATATAACAAAACAGTTATCAAGCAAGAATTACAGTAATAATATCTAGTCCATTTATATTTGTCAAAGTCAAAGAAAATATTTTATTTATCCTATATTTGTGAGTCTAAGGTTTCATATCTTCTTTATCTCTTATCATAATCAAGGGAAACCATAATTATAACTATCTAGTCTTCAACTACATTAAAGACCTCAGAAGGATATAATATTACCTAAGTGAACAGGAAGTGCATTGTAAACAACTTTCAAAAATCTAAAATGACAGAGATAGCTGGCTGCCCCGACAGTCTCCCAAAGTTCTTGTGCAATGTTGGGTCATCCATCTTCAGCCTACAGGTCTTAAGATTTTTATCACTTCTCCATGTATCCTGTAGAATATCTGGCAGTCTCCTCTGCAAAGCAGGAACCTGAAGGACCATTTTGCCTTGCAAAAGTCAGTGGTCACCTTCCTATGGGTCCTTCATGTCCAGTTGATACAACATTTTTGTCAAGCAGTCCAGGCAAGAACAGTTTCTTGCCCAAATGGCTATTTTTGCCAAGAAGATAAACTCCATATGGAGTATCTTTGATGCTCATTTTTGTCTTTGAACCAGTGCTGCCAGGAGCAGATGTGTCTCACCATCCAGAAACTCTAAGTTTTTAAAATGTTTTAAATGCCATATTCTGTAGGTCTTTGAAGTGTTTGAAGATTAGCTAGCTATCTGAAATATATCTATGTATACCTAGAAAACTAAACTAACATGACTATAAGTTTGATTATCATAGATGATTATTAATCTGTATTTCTCAACTATACACTACAATTTCAAATGAGTTGCACTAACAAAATACTTTAAACAAGAGTAGAAATATACATACAATATAACAAAATTAACTTTAAATTTGTATCAATAAACTAAAACCCATAGCAAAGTAAAACATTTTCAAGCAAGTTGTTGCTCTTTAAAAGTAGGTTCAATAATCTACCCTTATATCTCATCATATCTATACTATCCCCTTTTCTTCTTTAGAAAGAGATTGCATTTATAATCAACTCCCTTTAAATAAAAAATCATTTATAAACAATATTTTGGGAATTTAGGCATAACTTCTTATACTACTTCCTGCTGGATGAGGGCACTGGCAATCTAATGGGGATCCTGAGAAAATTAAGAATTATGCTCAAGTCTTGACTGAAGTAGTCTGTGAAGCTGTATTGTCTGAGCCAGTTGCCTTGAGGTTGATTTTGGATGTTGGATGATCTAGGCCATGGTGTCATTGGAGACCTTTCAGGAGGTCTTGGCTGGTCAAACCTGATGCATCTTAACCTGGAACAAATCCATAGCCTCTTGCTTCCTGTGGAAACAAAAGCAAAGCCTCCTTTCCAAAGCAACATATCCTTAGATCCAAATTTTGAAGTCAAAATACCTTTAAAATACACATATTTGTTTAACTTAGTAGCCTTTTCAGTCAAATGTCTTTCTGCAGTTAAAAATCCCAAAGACAACACAATCCAGATTCTCTGTGTGATATCCATCTTTATGTGGCTTATTTTTTATATTACCTTACTGTCTCTTTAAGGACTTCATTTTTTAAAACTTTCTATTTTTTTAATATAACTGTCTATATTCCTTTTCCAAGCCTACATACATTTTTGCACATATTGTAAACCATTTAAAGGCTTATTCCATCTGAATCTGACTTATTGTGAATCTATAATCCTTCTCTGACCAGGAGAGATTTTATACTGCTAAACTGCATTTTGAGGACTGAAGTGGCAGCCTTGGCTGCTGACTCTGCCTATTTTAGCTTTTCAACATGGTGGAAGTGATTCACTTCCAGCTCTGGGCCATGTGTACCATCAACTCTCAGGAGCAGTGGGTCTATGCCTCCAGCTAGCAGCGTGTAACCCAGAAAACTTTTTTTTGGTCTATACTAGGAAAAGCTATATCTACCATGCACCATGCTGCATGGCTTGTAGATGCCTCTGTGTACAGTGGCAGGAATCTGCCATGCTGCATTCAAGCCCATATGCCACAAACCTGCCATACTGCAGCTCAAGCCGGCAGGCTATGGCTGGCCTGAGAGAGACAACTAGGAAGCTGTTTTTAGCTCCATTTTAGAATCTTTTTTTTTACATGACCCTTCACAATAGCCACAAATAATATAAAATACCTTGGGGTAACTCTAACTAAGCAAGTGAAAGACCTGTATGACAAGAATTTTAAGTCTTTGAAGAAAGAAATTGAAGAAGATATCAGAAAATGGAAAGATCTCCTGTGCTCATGGATAGGTAGAACCAACATAATAAAAATGGCAATCTTACCAAAAGCAGTCTACCAATTCAATGCAATCCCCATCAAAATTCCAACACAATTCTTCACAGACCTCGAAAGAACAATACTCAACTTCATATCGAAAAATAAAAAACTCAGGATAGCTAAAATAATACTGTACAATAAAGAAAACTCTGGAGGAATCACCATCCTTTGCCTCAAGCTTTACTACAGAGCTATAGTAATAAAAACAGGTTGGTTTTGGCATAAAAACAACATGTGGACAAATAGAATCGAATTGAAGGCCCTGAAATTAATCCACACACCTATGAACACCTGATTTTTTACAAAGAAACCCAGACTGTACAATGGGAAAAAGAAAGCATCTTCAACAAATGATGCTGGCATAACTGGATGTCAACACATAGAAGACTGCAAATAGATTCATATATACCACCATGCACAAAGCTCAAGTTCAAGTGAATATAAAACCTCAACATATCTCCAGTTACACTGAACCTCATACAAGAGAAAGTAGGAAGTAGCCCTGAACACATTGGCACAGGAGACCACTTCTTAAATTTAACACCAGTAGCACAGACACTGAGAGCAACAATCAATCAATGGGACCTCCTGAAAATGAGAAGCTTCTGTAGGGCAAAGGACACAGTCAATAAGACAAAACGACAGCCTACAGATTGGGAAAAGATCTTCACCAACCCCACATCTGACAGAGGGCTGATCTCCAAAATATATAAAGAACTCAAGAAACTAGACATCAAAATACTGAACAATCCAATTAAAAAATGGGCTATAGAGCTAAACAGAGAATTCTCAATGGAAGAATCTCAAATGGCCAAAAGATAGTTAAAGAATTGCTCAACATCCTTAGTCATCAGGGAGATGCAAATCAAAATGACTCTGAGATATCATCTTACATCTGTCAGAATGTCTAAAATGAAAAACACTGATGACAGCTTCTGTTGGAGAGGATGTGGAGCATAAAATTGAGAATCAGTCTACCTCAAGACCCAATGATAACATTCTTGGGGATATACCCAAGGAATGTCCAATCATACCACAAGGACACTTGCTCACCTATGTTCACAGCAGCTTTATTTGTAATAGCCAGAACCTGGAAACAACCTAGATGCCCCTCAACTGAAGAATGGATAAAGAAAATGTGATACATGTACACAATGGATTACTACTCAGTAGTAAAAAAAAAATTACATTGTGAAATTTTCAGGCAAATGGATGGAACTAGAAAATATCATCTTGAGTGAAGTAACCCAGACTCAGAAAGACAAACATGGAGTATACTCACTCATAAGTGGAGACTAGATGTAAAACAAAGGACAACCAGACTACAACCCACAGCTCCAGAGAAGCTGTGTAACAAGGAGGACCCTAAGAGGGACGCATGCATTGCCCTGGGAAGGGGAAATAGATGAGATCTCCTGAGTAAACTGGAGGTAAGGGGAGGCAATAGAGGATAGGGGATGGAGGATGAGAACATAAGGGAATGGGATGGTTGAGCTGGAACAGGGACAGAGTGGGAGAGCAATGAAAGAGATATCTTGATTGAAGAAGAGAGACATTATGGAGATAGGGAGAAGCCTGGTGCTAGGGAAGTTCCCAGGAATTCACAAGGATGACCCCAGCTTAGACTACTAGCAGTAGTGGAGAGGGTGCCTGAGCTAGCTACCCTGATAATGAGACTAGAGAATACTCTGTCATTGTAGAGCCTTTATCTAGTAACTGACGGAAACAGATGCAGAGATCCACAATCAAGCACCAGGCTGAGCTCCAGAAGTCCATTTGAAGAGAGGGAAGAGGGAGTCTATGAGCAATAGGCATCAAGATCATGATGGGGAAACTTACAGATATAACTGAACCAAGCTAGTGGAAACTCAAGAACTTTAGACTGACAACTGTGGAGCCTGCATGGGACTGGATTAGACCCTCTGCATAAGCAAGACAGGTGTGTAGCTTGGTCTGTTTAAAGGGCTCCTGGCAGTGGGAATAGAATATATCCCTGGTGTATGAACTGGCTTTTTGGAGACCATTACCTATAATGGGATACCTAGGACAGCCTTGAAGCAGGGGGAGAGGCTTGGACCTACCTCAACCAAATGTACCAGACTTTGATGAATCCCCATGGGAGGCCTTACCTTTTTGGAGGAGGCCTGGGGGGTGTGCTGGGGTGGAAGTTTTGGGGGAAGGGAAGGGGATCTGTGTTTGGTATGTAAAATGAATATAAATTTACTTAAAAAAGAAAGATAATTTAAAAATAAAAGTAAGAAAGAAAGATAATGGAAAGTTTCTTTACACTTCTATGATATTAGGGAATGCTCATTGATAATGACCATATAATTTTACCAAGTGCTTTTTGTTTTTTATTGTGATGAATGTATTTTTCACTTCATGTTGGTTAATAAAATAAATTAAAATTTTGAATTTTGAACTCACTCTTCTTAGTCATAATATATGGTGTATTTTGTAATATATTAATTGGTTCAATTGTATAAGGCATTATTAATGTTTTTAAAAAGCATACTGTTTATAGTAAATTTTATTGAGTTTTTTTGCTGTATTTTGTTTTGTTTCATATTAGGCAACTTTGTTATTGAAGTCATGCTATTCTTAATGTATGAATAGGAAAAGGTTCTCTTCTGTGCCCTAGAAAAAATGGTACAAGTTAGAGGCAGGAAATTTTTAAAATATATTCAGAAAAGTTAATGGGAAAATTACTTAAATGAATACAAAATTGGTAAGGTGAATATATATACATATATATATATGTAAGATGACATATATCAAAAGATTTTTAAAACAAAAAATTACTGATGATTTCATCTGTATCTTCTGAATGATTTAATACCTTTTTAGTGTTTGAAGACAGGGTTTCTTTGTGTAACAGCCTAGCTGTCCTGGAACTCACTTTGTAGAGCAGGATGGCCTCAAACTCAGGGATATGCCGGTCTCTGCCTTCTCTGAGTACTGGGATTAAAGACATACACCATCACACCTGGTATAACATTTTAAGATAGAAACATTTATAGATTTGGGAAATATAAATATGGTATAGTATTTTAACTATTATTATTATCTTTGGATTTCTTAGAACTTCATTTACTTAATAGTACCAGTTTTTGTGAATGAAATTCTTACTGAAGAATTTTATTATTATTGTAGGATTTTATATTCTCTATGGTGACTCGGCTGTGGTTATCATGAAATATGCAGAGCATACAGGGATGGATTGTCTACATTTAGAATTATAATATACATATTTGCATTCACAGTGCAATGAAATTCATTTAAGGATGCCTATCTATCATCATTGATAAATTGAGGCATTTTCTATATGATTTTTAACAAAAATGTTTTATAATACTCATCATATATACTCATTTGTAGACGAATTTCTAAACAGTCTTATTAATAGAAAATACAGCCAGATATAGGGGTGAAAACCTGAGAGAGATCAGAGGAATAGGAACAGCCGCATGTGAAACTCACCTCACCAATTCTGCAGCTTCCAAAAGCGAGATACTTCCTGTCTACCCTCACCTATATGCCTTGCTGTTCTGCCATCTGATTTGCTCTCTCTGTCCAGCTACATCACTTCCTCTTCCTGCCCAGCTCTGTCACTTCCTGTCTGTACAGACCTCCAGACCTCCATGGTTAACTAGTGTTGGAATTTAAGGTGTGTGTCACTATGCCTGGCTCTGTTCCCAGTGTGGCCTTGAACTCACATAGATCCAGACAGATCCCTGCCTCTCAAGTGATAGGATTAAAGGCGTGTGCTAACATTGCATGACTTTTGTATTTACTTAAAATGACTGGTTTTTTCCTCTGATCTCCAGGCAAGCTTTATTTATTAGAGCATAAATAAAATATCACCACACTCATATGGTTGTGCTATGCTTAATAGATACTATATTAGCAAAGGGAGCATAAATGTTTATGATTTGATTTACATTTCAATTTGAGCTTCATTTACTAAAGACTTAGGCAATAATGTGGTAGAATAATGTGGCTTATAAGATATACCTTAAACAGTAAAATGTTTATACTGTCTGGAACTAGAAGTCCAAGGATAAAATTTTAAAATTGTGGAAGATGACTGATGAATACAATTATATAAGCAGTTAAAATGGATTATGTGTTGGGAAAGAATAGGAACATAAGGATAGAGGAAATTTATGAAGTGTCCTGTCACTTTTTTTTGGATAGGGTATCATACTGTATCCTTTACTAGCCTGGAACTCATTATGTAGAACAGGTTAGCCTCAAACTCATACAGATCCTCTTGCCTCTGCTTTTCTAGTACTGGGATTAAAGACATGTACCACTACACTAGGCCTGTTGTCGTTTCTTTTTGATTTATAAATTATTCATATATGCTGTGCAGCAGTTCTTTATCAAATACATGTAAGATAATGATTTTTCTCATACTTGTATATTGTTTTTCCCTTTTGGTATCTATTATTATCATTATTATTATCATCATCATCATCATTATCATTTTTGTATATGGGTGTTTTGCCTGCATGTGTGTAAGTGCACTCACTGTGTGTGTGCTGGGTATCTGTAGAGGGCAGAAGAAAGTGTCAGATGCCCTGGGACTGGAGTTACAGGTGGGTTGTGAGCTGACTATGGATGCTGGGAACTGAACCCAGGTACCCTGTAAGAGCTGCCAGATCTCTTAACTGCTTACCTCCCTATTGTATATCCCTTATCCTATTCCCAGCCATTTTTTTTCAGAAGAATTGTCATTATTTCTTTTGTCTATTTACTCCTTAATTTTCTAGAGTCTGTTTTATACCACATCATTTCATAATGATTACTAATAACTTCAGTATCACTAAATATGCTGTGAGGAAATAACCATGAGGTGGTCATCTAGCCTCATGTAAGAATAAATTGCCTTTATATTAAATGTTTCCAAATCAATAAATGGATATGGGGATGTCCTGAAATTTCTAGATTTGAAGCAGCTGTTTTTAAAATGCTTCTTGTTCTGCTTTGCTAAATAAAGGCAGAATCTTGTTGCTTGTAGTAGGATGCCCATTGCTGTAATCACTTTGAATAGCCATTAATACCCAGCTAGTTGTGAGTGAGGAGATAAAGAAATCAGAAAAAAGAATTAAAATGTAAAAGAGATGTATCTCTTAGCCTCTGACCTAACTGAAAATTGAAAAATTAAAGTGCTAAGTTAAAAACCCAGGTATGCCACTTTGTGGAGCTGAGAAGAAAGAATTGAACAGGTGTGAGCTATTGCCTTGTAATAAGAATAGGATGCAAATAATTGGAATCTCAAGAAGTGGAAGAAAACCTGAGATTGAAGTATTAGAAAGCAGAAACCTGCAACCCTTGCTTTATTAGTCAATATTATTATAAGTCAAAGCAAAAACAGCATATTCAGATGCATCAAGGAGGTCCTTCAATTCCAGAAACTATGACTGTTTGGTAATATAGTGCTGCAGAATTGCCAGATACTGCAAAACATCTTTTTAAAGGATTGCCCTGTAAGTATCTCACTGCCTAGATAATGAGACTCTAGGATATGATAGAGGATCGTATTTTTTCTGTAAGGAAACAAAGGTGAGAAAATGAGTTATATTGCCACTCATCCAGCCCTTAGATAATACCAACATAAAGCCCATCAAACCAAGGTGGTGGTGGTGGGAATCCCTTCTAAATGGGAACATCATAGACATTAGGTAGTCCTGGCCAAATGAAAGGAATAAGCTAGGGGAGGCACCGCAATAATTTATGCCTATGTATTTCAAGGACCTATTAAAGCAGTTTTTAATGCCAGAATTAAAAAAAATTTAAATGTCCCAGCAGAATGATCTAGCCTCTTTCTCACTTCAAACTGTTTGATAGTATGTTTATTATGTGGAGGAAGCAATTCGTGTCCTGTGAGAAGCAGAACATGTCCAGAAAAGGGTAATATTTGTTACAAGATGTAATAGGAAAGTGGAGCACATAAAAATGGGAGAGAGAAAAAGTGAGAGGGGGATGGTTAAGATCACATCATAGCATAAATGACATAACTTGTGTTAGCACCTCCAAGAAAAGAAACTATTTGCAATCTTGGTATCATCAGAAGTAATTCAAACTTGCACACCAGTTCCAACCTTGCCAAAATATAAAAGATGGTGAGGAATTTCCATGCCCTATCATTGTCAAATACTTGGAATAGATTCCTCCCATTTCTGGTGACTAATGGCAGAGACTAGGATACGCCACACTGAAAGCCATAGGGAAAACCAGAGGCTTTACAGGGAACTAACTACTTACTGGTCCAAGAACAAGAAGACCAGTACTCCATATTTGATAATAATTTCCTTAGTCCCTGAAATAAATTCTAGGGATAAATATCCTATTTAGGAAATACATTACATATCTTTGTGGGAGAATTCAGACTTCAAATTTGAGGCTGAGGCAAAATGAGAGAGACCCTGTTAGCCCTCTAGCCTCCAGGAAATTCATGCAAGACTAGGTAGTCATGCTCAAATTACATAGATCACAAAAGAAGTAGAGGATTACAACCTTATATCCTGCCCACGGTGCTTTTAATAATCTAATGTGGCCTGTGAATAAGCCAGGTAGATCTGAAGAACTACATTGCTTTCACTTACAAAGAAAAGCAAGGAAATGTTACCTAATAAGTTTCAGTTTTGTTCTACTAATGATGGCATGCTGAGTGGTGAAGATTATATTATATATTTTTAACTTTTTGTTTGTGAAACATTTCAAACATACTGAAAATTAAGAATGTGCCTTTATACTTTCACTGAATATGTATGTATACATATGTATTATATTATTTTCATGCTTAAATTGTGAGATGATTGTTTTACTTTTTCATAGTCTTTGAAAGTTTTCATGCAGCATTATATTATAAGGTTTTCCTATATTGGTGCACATTGATCTAGTTCATTCATTTAATTTCTTCTGGGTATTCTATTAAGTACGTGAACAAGGGCTTATTTATCCATTTCTTTAAAAGCAACACAAGTGTACTCCAAGTTTTATCTATAAAAATACTTTGCAATGAATATTCTGCACCAATTCAAAGTCCCTATTTCTCCTCATTCCCACCAACACTTGGAATTATCAGACTAGATTTTGCCAACCTGGTGAATGTAAAGCAATATCTCATTGTAATGTATTATTTGTAAACTAGGTTAGTTTTCTCTTAATATTTACTGGTTACGATGTACTGACCACTGAATGTTCTTCCTTCCTGAAATAATTGTGATTTATATATGCTCATATTTTTTACTTTATTGTCATCCTTTTGATGAGTACATATACACATAGATACATTATGTGTATGCATATTTTGCTTGCATGTATGTCTGTGCACCACTTCTGTGACTGGTGCCTGTGGAGGCCAGAAGAGGGTGTCAAATCCCTTGGAACTGAAGTTGTAGGTGGCTGTGAACTATCATGTAGGTGCATAAAATCTAACTGAGATCTTCTGGAAGATCAGTCAGTGGTCTGAACCACTGAGGTATTTCTCCAGCCCCTCCCTCCAACACACATATCACCTAAGTGTGACTGCACATGCCTGAAATCCCGTCTTAGTACTTGAGAGATAGAAACAGGAAGATCAGGAGTTTGATCAGAAGTTCAAGGTCATCTTAGGCATCATAGAAAGTTCCAGACAAGCCTGGCATAGATGTTTCATATATATTAGTTAACTGTGTTTTCTGTGTATATTCAGAAATCTGGGGCTCAGTTTGTTACAAAACCAGCTGAGGCTACTACAGTGCACCCTAAACTACAATTCTTTCACTTTTTCACATTCCAGTTTTCTATTTCCATTTTCTTTTATTGTCTCTTTTATAAGCATTTGAACTTACTTCCCAATTGATGTCCATCCATAGTTCAATTCATAGCTAGAATGTTTTTCTTTAGATTACAACTATTCTGGTATTAGAAGTTTTGTTGTTTTTTTATTGCCTTTCAAGACCCAAGGTTGTCATGGGGAGGACACTTAAGTTTAGAATAAAGATAATAACTACAAAATACTTTTCTTCATACACCATGCAAAAAAAGGAGAGTAAAGTAAAATCTTTAAAGGGAAAAGAGAAAAAACATACCCACCTAGAAATTGATATAGGGTTGAAATTTTCCTATAAAAGGAAAGAGAGATAAAGATTTTCTCAAGCAAATGACAATTGAGGGATGGTGTCACTAGTAGACTTAACCTTCAAGAAATGTTAAATGTGTGGGGGAAGTGGGAGAACAAGGGAATCTGTGGCTGTTATGTAGAACTGAATAGTATTGTAAAATAAAAGAGAAAAAAAGCACTGATATATAAAATTGTCAAAAAAATAAAAATTTAAATTAATAAAGGGAAATATTATTCAAAAAAAGAAATGTTAAATGATGTTCATTAGAAAAAAAGGATAATGTTAAAGATCAGAAACATGGACTAAAATAAAAAAGAAAAGCAACAGAGAAGAATAAATGAATATAAAATTTTTTCAAAAATTTTGATTCTTAAATTTTCTAAAAATAACTATTTTAATGTTACAATGATAAGAATGTATTAGGTGACTCTGGCATATGAAAAGTGAAATCACTAAAGGAAATTTCTTAGGGGATTGAAGGAATTAAAAATACTCTGCTATATTTCCCACTATATATACAACTGAAACAATTTGGTAGTGTTGAAATAGCAGGGAAAGATACTGTACAGGAAACTCATCCTTAATATGAGAGGATAGTAGAAAATAAAAGGAAGTTTTGGATCCTTCCCGTTGGTGTGTTGTCTTTGTCACACAGGTTACTAGAAATTGACCATATGTATTCAATAAGATAATGATTCTTTAAGCCCTAACAATCATCAGATAGGAATTTGGGCAGTTAAGATCTCCATACCAGCTGCCCAGTAAAATTTGTTCCAATAAAATGTAAAAATATTAGTTTTTCTTTGCATCATCATGATGTAGAAAAGATTGGGAACTACTATGAAGAATGAAATCTGAGCTGATCTAAAATGTGATTGGTGAATTGCCCAAACCAAGGTCAAAGTTATTACTAGCAATTAAATTAGGTGTCTTTCTAAATTACTGCATCTGTAACAGAGAGTGAAACTTAAATACTCTGGAAATGATGCAAAATAAATACAGATACCCAATTGCCATCAGAGAGGCATCATTCAACAACTGGTGGAGGCAGATGCAAAGACTTGCAGCCAAACATTAGGCAGAGTTTGGGAATCCTGTAGAGGAAGAGGACAAAGAATTGTAGGAGCCAGAGGGGTCAAGGATACCACAAGAAAACTCACAGAATCAACTAACCTGGGCTCATAGGGGCTCACAAATACTGAACTGACAACCAGAGAGCCTGCATGGGACTGACCTAGGCCCTCTACATATATGTGACAGTTGTGTAGCTTGGTTCTCTAGTGGGACTACTAATGGGAGCAGGGGCTGTCTCTGATTCTTTTACTGACTTTTGGGACCTTATTCCTCATACTAGGTCACCTTGCTCAGCCTTAATACTTGGGGAGGTGCTTAGTCTTACTGCAACTTGATATGCCATGTTTATTGATATTCATAGGAGATGTGTCCTTCCCTGGATAGAGACAGTAGAGGAGGGAATTGGAGGGTGGAAGGAGGAATGGAGGAAAGGGATTGTGAGGGGGGAAGGGGAGGGATGCTGCAGCTGGGATGTAAAATAAATAGATGAATTTTAAAAAGACAGATACTGTAGAAATAGATTTAAAAAAAACAAACCAAAAAAAAAAAAACAAAGAAGAGAAATTGGTAGGCCACATCTGTAAAGGTTTAGTACACGGAGGGGGTGGGGGTACATTGCGCCTTGTGAATGATAGTAGAACTGACCTGAGGTAAAATGTGATGCACTGTTTCTGTATCAGTGCCCAGTTCCAGAGAATCTGTTTTTCCAAATCTAGTGCCTCTTGGAAAAAAAGACTAGAGATACACTTTTACCAGAGAAAAGATTAAATACTCATGAACTTCCTGTGTTAGGCAGATAGGGATGAGGTGCTGTAGGGGGAGAGTTGTAAAACCTGAGATAGTCTGAAGACAGTGAAGATTTCAGAGCCAGTAGTCAGGGAGGTTGGAAGGACACCAGAGAAACTTTGGCTGATTTCCCACTTTGGCAGCATTTCTAACGAACTTTGGCCAGAGATCTTTCCCACTGCAATGCCCCCTTTAGAGAAAACTACGAAGAATTTTACAGAAGCAATACAATTGGCTTTGCAAATATTCTTCATATTTATTTGACAAAAAGAAAACTTTTTGTTATAAGAAAATGTTATATACATGTTGTAGTTGAAAAGCATATCATGCTAATTGTTGTGTTTTTCTCATAATGTGAAGTTCTTTAAAGTTAGAAACTGTATTGAGATTTTTTATTTGCATTCTAGTACCTAATCACAACATGGATAGTAGAGAGATAGAAAAGTAGGCAGGTAGATAAATAAACAAAGCATTATGTATCCATAATGTCTGCTTTGGAATGTCTGAAATTATTGGAAATTGTTAGGGCTTGAAATGACACCCTTAAGAAGATGGAGAACAGTTTTGTACCAGCCCTTGGCAGGCCTTTCCTGCTTTCTCACTAAGCACAAACGCCAACTCTTAAGGTATCTCCACCCCCCAGACACTGGGAGAAACAATAACCTTCCTGTATAAGAAAATTGGCTCCTTGCCTCAGAAATCAGAATGACTCAGGGAGAGAGTGATTAACAAAAAACATTATCAGGATAAAAGATGATTGTTTAAATCATGAGCTCAAACACTCAAAAGAAAATTGGTAATTTATTCCAAACTGTTTCCCATTTCCCAACCTGTAAATGCTCTTGTCTCATTTGGCTTTATATCTCTAAGACCTCCACCAACTCTAAATTAAAATATCAGACTCCAATAGATTGTCTTAGCACTTTCTAAGGCCTAAGAATGTGGCTTACAAGGGACTCATTTGAATAGGTACATGAAGGTAAAACAGCACGCAGCATCTAGTGTTCTACATAAAAGGAAAAGGTTTCCATAAGCTCAAAGTTAAGAACAATGAAAGATGATGGACAAATGCTGCAGTAGTCTTTAGGAAATGTTCTACTCTTGGGTTTACCTTGTATGAATTTGGCCAAATACCATTGACAATAATCTTAGTTAGGGTTTTATTGCTGTAGTAAAACACCATGAGCAAAAGCAGTTTGGGAAGGAAAGGTTTTATTTTATCTAACAGCTTGTAGTCCCTCATCCAGGGAAATCAGGACTGGAACTCAAGGCAGGAATCTGGAGTCAGGAACTGATGCAAAGGTTGTGGAGGAATGGTGTTTACTGGCTTACTATCTATGGCTTGCACAGCCTGCTTTCTTATAACACCCAAGATCGTCATCCCAGAGTTAACACTGACCACAGTGAGCTGGGTCCTCCCTCACTAATAATCAGTCAAGAAAATGCACAACAGGCTTTCCCAGAGGCTAATTTCCTCATTTGAGGTCCCCTCTTCCAAATTGACTAAAGCTTATGTCAAGTTGACATAAAACAAGCCAACACAATTGACACCTTGTCAACTCGACACACAAACACATTACTGTTAAACCATAACCCTTCTTTTCATGTTGTCCCCAGGATGTCATATTAATTTCAATGATCACAATATAAAACATATTCCAAACTTTAAAAGTCCCCCAGTCTTTAAAACCTCAAATACTTCAAATGTTGTCTCTTTAAAATATCCAGTCTCTCTAAAATATCTAAAGTCTCTAAAATATCCACTCTCTAAAATTCTAAAATCTCTTTAAAAGTTCAAAGTCTCTTAACAGTGGGTCCCTGTAAAATTAAAAGAAAAAAACAAGTTTTCACTCCCACCAACAGTGGAGGAGTGTTCCCCTTGCTCCACATCCTTTCCAACATAAGCTGTCCTCAGTGTTTTTGATCCTAGCCATTCTGACAGGTGTAAGATGGTATCTCAGAGTCATTTTGATTTGCATCTCCCTGATAACTAAGGATATTAAGCAATTCCTCAAATGTCTCTCATCCATCTGAGGTTCTTCTGTTGAGAATTCTCTGTTTAGCTCTATAGCCCATTTTTTAATTGGATTGTTCAGTATTTTGATGTCTAGTTTCTTGAGTTCTTTATATATTTTGGAGATCAGCCCTCTGTCAGATGTGGGGTTGGTGAAGATCTTTTCCCATTCTGTAGGCTGTCATTTTGTCTTATTGACTGTGTCCTTTGCCCTACAGAAGCTTCTCATTTTCAGGAGGTCCCATTGATTGATTGTTGCTATCAGTGTCTGTTCTACTGGTGTTAAATTTAAGAAGTGGTCTTCTGTGCCAATGTGTTCAAGGCTACCTCCTACTTTCTCTTGTATGAGGTTCAGTGTAACTGGATTTATGTTGAGGTTTTATATTCACTTGGACTTGAGATTTGTGCATGGCAATAGATACGGATCTATTTGCAGTCTTCCACATGCTGACATCCAGTTATGCCAGCATCATTTGTTGAAGATGCTTTCTTATTCCCATTGTACAGTTTGGACCTCTTTGTCAAAAATCAGGTGTTCATACGAGTGCAGATTAATGTCAGGGTCTTCAATTTGCCCAAGAGTGGCTCAATCATACCACAAGGACACATGCTCAACTATGTTCATAGCATCATTATTTGTAATAGCCAGAACCTGGAAACAACCTAGATGCTCCTCAACTGAAGAATGGATTAAGAAAATGTGGTACATATACACAGTGGAGTACTACTCAGTAGAGAAAACCAGTAACACCATGAAATTTGCAGGCAAATGGATGGAACTAGAAAATATCATCCTGAGTGAGGTAACCCAGACTCAGAAGGACAAACATGGTATATACTCACTCATAAATTGATACTAGATGTAAAGCAAAGGATAACCAGACTGCAACCACAGCTCTAGGGAGGCCAGCTAGCAGAGAGGACCCTAGGAAGGACCCACCTTCACATGGATTGCCCAGCGAAGAAGAAATAGATGAGATCTACACAATCAAACTGGGGGTGATGGGGGTAATGGAGGGCAAGGGATGGGGGATAAGAACATAGGGGAAATGGAAGGTTCAAGCTGGAACAGGGACAGAGTGGGAGAGCAAGGAAAGAGATACCATGATAAATGAAGACATCATGGGGATAGTGAAAAACAGGGTGCTAGGGAAGTTCCCAGGAATCCACAAGGATGACCCCACCTTAGACTACTGGCAATAGTCAAGAGAGTGCCTGAACTGGTCTACTCTGGTGATCAGCTGGCTGAATACCCTGTCATCATAGAGCTCTCATCCAAAGACTGATGGAAGCAGATCCATGGCCAGGCCCTAGGCCAAGCTCCAGGAGTCCAACCAAGAGAGGAAGGATTCTATGAGCAAAGGACATTGAGATCATGATGGGAAAATGTACAGAGACAGCCAGCCAAACTAGTGGAAATGCATGAACTATGGGCCAATAGCTGAGGAGCCCCCATGGTACTGGACTAGGGCCTCTGGATAGGTGATACAGTCGTTTAGCTTAAACTGTTTAGGGGGCCCCCAGGCAGTGGGACCAGGACCTGTCCCTGATGTATGAGCAGGCTTTTTTGGAGCCTAGTGCCTAAAGTGTGACACCTTGATCAGCCTTGGTGCAGGGGGGAGGGGCTTAGACCTGCTTCAGCTGAGTGTACCAGGCTCTGCTGACTCCCCATTGGAGACTTTGCCTTGGAGTAGGTGGGAAGGGGTGGGGTTGGGGGGAAGGCTGGGGGGTAGGAGGAGGGAGGTAAGGGGAATGTGTGTTTGGTATGTA
Organism: Peromyscus maniculatus bairdii; assembly: GCF_049852395.1. Classification (NCBI taxonomy): domain Eukaryota; kingdom Metazoa; phylum Chordata; class Mammalia; order Rodentia; family Cricetidae; genus Peromyscus; species Peromyscus maniculatus. The sequence goes on along the minus strand of NC_134875.1, from coordinate 184,123 downwards.
AAATGAATAGAAAATCTCTTAATAATAATAATAACAATAATAATAATAAATAAGGAGCAAAATAAAAAAATGAAAAAAGAAATTAAACACTTTCTTACTCCAAGAGGGAATAACCAGGGCACAGTAACAGTTAAATAAATAAAAACCAAAGCCTAGCAATGTAAAGCTCAGCGTCAGGCTGCTGGGATTCATACTCTTCTAGGCTCCAAAGGGCTTGCTACAGGACACACAGCTTATCTCTTAGCATCAAGCCTGCTCCACTCCACAGTTGCTGCTGTCCTTAGCAGTCATCCCAGGATACTTGCTTCTCCAAAATGCTGAGATCTTTGATGCAACTGGGCTACATTTTCACAAATATCCTCTCCTGGATTCTCTTCAGGGACTCTAACCCTGCCACATAGTGCCAAGCCTCAATTTCTCTCCATGATCCCTTCATTTCCCAGCCTTCTACTGAAACTGAAGCTACACCATTACTAGTGGGCTCTCCTGGCCTCTCTTTGGGGGCTGTACCCCTGCCATACAACACCAAGCCTCAGCTTCTTTCCATGACCCTTTCATGCCATTTTGGGGACTATTACAAAATACCAAGTTTGGCTGCCAGCTCAAGGTACAGCCTTGGCATTCTCTAGACCACAGACTTTGTGTGCTGATCCTAAGGAAACACTTCCCAGAAAATTTGGCCTCAATAATGCTGGACTCTTATTAATCACAGCTGATTTTTCAACCCCAGCTGGCCAGTATCAATTATCCCAGTGAACCAGAGGTTTCACTTTAGTGATTCTTATTTCAAAATACTGATGGCCTCAGTAGAGTCTTTAAGAGCTTCTCAAAATTTACTCTCAAATTTCACATCTGACAACTCAACAGCTTTTCTAGCCCAAAGTTTTAAAGTCCCCCTACAATCCTCTCCAAAACATGGTCAAGCCTGTCACAGCAATATACCATGAATTGGTACCAATTTTTGTCTTAGTTAGGGTTTTTATTGCTGTGGTAAAACACCATGACTAAAAGCAAACTGGTGAGGAACGGGTTTATTTTATTTTAGCTTGGTGTCCATCATCCAGGGAAGTTGGGGCAGGAACTTAAGGGAGAAATCTGGAAGTAGAAACTGGAAGAGAAGCCATGGAGGAGTGCTATTTACTGGCTTGCTGTTCATAGCTGGCTAAGCCTATGGCATCCAGGACCACCAGGCCAGGCATGGCACCACCCATAGTAAGCTAGGCCCTCCCACATCAATCATCAATCAAAGGTCAATTGAGGTTTCCTCTTTCAAAATGACTCTACTTTGTGTCAAACTGACATAAAACTAGCCAGCACAACAACCTAGACTTAAATCATAAATGAGGAAAATAATACCTACGTGCTTTGCTTAACCCAAGGCCATTTTTTCTTGCCTAACCCAAGAGAAATTTTTCTGAAGCCAAGAGCTATTACTGTACTTGCTCTAAAAACTGTCATATGATCTAGCTGTACCACTCTTGAGAATATATCCCAAACAATTTTAACCAATATTCCACAGAGATACCTGCACAGTGGTGTTCATTGCAGAAGTATTTGCAATAGTCAAATCATGGGATCAGTCTAGATTCCCAACAGCAGATGAATGGATAAAAATGTGTGATATATATGCACAGTAGAATTTTATTCAGCTGTAAAGAAGAATGAAATTATATTTGTGAGAAAACAGATGAAACTCGAGATTGTCTTAATAAGCCACACTCATAAGTATTGCATGCTTTTTTCTCATATGTAGAATCATAAACATACTCATGTTTCACTCTCAGTTATGGGTGTGGCCATTTAGAAAGAGATCTGGATGAATTGTTAGTGACAACTTTGAACTTGATTAGCACAATAACCAATGATAATTTAAAGCAAAGCAACTCAAAATTCATTTTTCACAGTGGTCTCAATCTTTTCTACATCATGATTATACAAAGAAAACCTAGTAGTTACGTATTTTATTGGGGTAAATTTTACTGGGAAACTGGTATGGCAGTCCTAGCTACCAAAATTTCTGTCAGGTCATTGGGCTAAAAGAGTCATTATCTTATTGAATACCTATAGTCCTTTTCTGGTAACCAGTGTGAGAAAGACAACACACCAACTGGGAGGTTCAAACACTTCCCTTATAGTTTTTCACTATCATCTCATATTGAAGACAAGTTTCCTGTACAACATCTTTTTATGTAGATTTCTGTCTATGCTTGAATAATTCCAGTATTGAGAAACCCACTGCCTTACAAAGAAAGAACTATTCCACTGTTAGTCCTACACAATGTTGATAAAGTTCACTTACTTATCAAATTTATATGTACCTCTCAAAACAGGTCATACTCCTCCAGATGTGATTTTTTCAGAAAGCTTAAGTAGGATTTTTATGTCTTCTTTCGTTTTTATATTATACTTTTGTTAAGTAAGCACACATTGTTCACTTATATGCTTAGTGTTATTTAAATTTTTCTTATACACCAACCTCTTAAATGAAGTGTACTCTTTCCTGTGTATTTGAATAACTTCCCAGTGATCACTATCATATCTTTAAATAAATTTTTTATTTATTCTATGAGAGTTTCATGTAACATATTTTGATCATATTCCTTCCCCTTCACCAAATTCCTCCCAGATGCCCCCATACCTCTCTTCTGACTCAATTTCATGTTTCTTCTCTCTCTAAAACAAAAGCAAAAAACCAAAACCCCTGAAGTTCAGTTTGCATTGGTCAAGGAGCCTGCCCTGGAATGCTGTTTATATACCAGATGTCACTCCATTGAAGAAAACCTACTTTCGCTCTCCCAGAAGCTGCCAATTGTTATTAGTTCATTGGTTAAGGGTAGTATTTCATGCCCACTTCCTTTCCTCAAAATTGGGATTTTGTCTGGCTTGAACTTGTACATGCTGTCAGAATTTCTATAAGTTCATAGGTGCATCTGCCCTGCTGTATCTAGTAAATGCTGTTTTCTTGAAGTCATCCACCACTTCTGACTCTAACAATCTTCACATCCCCTCCTGTATAGATGAGTGGAGGGATGTAATATAGATATCCCATTTAGGGATGAGCATCCCAAAGTCTCTTATCCTCTCTCTATTGACCAGTTATGTGTATCTGTTTTAATTATTGCAGAAACTTCCCTGATAAGATTTGAGTGATGCACTGATCTCTGGATATAGTAATAAAACATTGTGAGTTATTTTATTGTTATGCTCATTTAGCAGAATAATAATAGATTTTCTCCTAGGGCCCATAATCTATATAGCCTTATGTACTTGGTCTCATTGACAGTGTCACGTATGGGCTCCATCCCTTGGAGTGGGCCTTAAATCCAGTTTTTAAAAACTGGTTGACTATTCCCATAACATTCATGATATTATTGCACCAGTGGTCATATCTTGTTAGGCAGGTTATTATTATACCTTTCAGGGTTAATATCTGTTTAAGGCTGATCAGTATTTTTCTCCTCCAGTGGCATGAATAGCATCTTCCTGCACTATAAATACTAGCCACTGTGGGTGAAGCTTCCAGTTGAGTACCAGCTGTATTTACCAAGTTCTATGATATAAATATATGGTATCTTAAGCTATAGGGTCTTCCCCCCAAGTTGTAGAGGGTAAAGAATAGTATTGGCCATAACCTGTAATGTTTGGAGGTTCTGTGGGACTCCACTAACCAACAACCCCAAAAGATGTAACTAAGCTGGGTGGTGGCAGACCATGCCTTTAATCCTAGCACTTGGGAGGCAGAGGCAGGTGGATCTCTCTGAGTTTGAGGCCAGCCTGGTATACAGAGTGAGTTCTAGGATAGTCAAAGCTACACAAAGAAACCATGTCTTGAAAAACAAAACAAACAAACAGACAAAAGATGTAACTCATTGTTGATACTGGGAATTTTATTTGATATGTATGTCTAGTTGGGGTGTTGTTCCCCCATTATATGGTAACTCAATTTAAACACACACACACACACACACACACACACACACACACACACACACACACACACACACACGCTTCTACAGTAGAGGTTTCCATATGGCTTTTTCAATAGGCCTTTAGTGTTAGTAATACTTCCCCATATTCTCTCCTCTACTGTGCCCTCCCATCCCTGACTCCATTTAATCTTTCCTGTTCCAATTTCTTCTTTATAACACTGTATTCTGTTTCTAATTTCTTGGAAGATCCTCTCCTCCCCAGGGTTCTGGAGTTGGAATTTTCTTTGGGTCAGCTCCCAAATAAAGACACAGAGACTTATTATTAATAATGAATGCTTGGCCTTAGCTTAGGCTTGTTCCACTAGCTCTATTAACTTAATTTAACCTGCTTCTATTCATCCACATTTTGCCTCAGAACTTTTTTTTTTTGAGACAGGGTTTCTTTGTAGCTTTGTGCCCCTCAGAGCTTTTTACCTTTCATTCTGTATGTCCTGCTTTACTGCTTCCTCCATGTCTGTCTTTCTGACCTCTGGCATCTTCCTGTTGTTTTCTTTACTTTCTTCCTTCCCCAAGCCTAAATTCCTCCTTCTATTTACTCTCCCTGCCTGGAAGTTGTGCCTATACCTCCTCCCTTGCTATTAGCTGTTTAGCTTTTATTAGACCAATCAGGTGCCTTAGTCAGGCAAGATGAAACAGCAACACATCTTTACATAATTAAACAAATACAACATACCTTTACATAGTTAAGCAAATATTCCTCAACAAAAACAATTGCAACACATCTTTGCATAGTTGAACAAATTTCTGCATTTATTTCATCTAATTTATTAGCTACCTGGCCTCTGTGGGTGTTCTAAATGAAACATTCATATCTTTTTCTATTTTATTTATTCTTCTCTTATATATTACATCCCCACTGCAGTTTCCCCTCCCTCTTCTCCTCCCAGTCCTTCCTCCTCACCTTCCCTTTCTCCCAGATCCACTTTTCCTCCTTTTTGTTCAGAAAAGAGCAGGTCTCCCAGGAATATCAACTAAACATGGCATATCAAGTTATAATAAGACTAGGCACATACTCTCACATTAAAGCTGGATGAGGCAACCCAGTAGGAGGAAAAGGGTCCAAAAAATAGGCAGAAGTGTCAGAGACAGCCCCCACTCTCACTGTTAGTAGTTCCACAAGAACACCAAGCTACACAACCAGAACATATATTAGAGGACCTGTGTCAGATCCAGATAGGCTCCCTGATTGTTGGTTCAGTCTCTTTGAATTCCTGTGAGCCCTGGTTAGTTGATTTTGTGGGATGTTTTGTTGTGGTGTCCTTGATCCTTCTAGTTCCTACAATCTGTTCTTGATCTCTTCAACAGGATTCCCTGAGCTCTGTCTAATGTTTGGTTGTGGGTCTCTGCATCTGTTCCCATCAGTTGCTGGATGAAGCCTTTCTGATGATGGTTATGCTAGGCTCCAGTCTATGAGTATAGAAAAATATCATTAGGAATCATTTCATTGACTTTATTTTTCTTGCCTGTTGTCATAGTTTCTATCCTAAGTCTCTGGGCTATCCAGACTCTGATTTCTAGCCCTCCAGGCATTGTCAGGCATGGGCTCCCTCTCATGGCATGGGTCTCAAGTTGAAATATGCATATCTTAAGCTTAAAAATAGCATACACATATAAGAAAAAACATGCAATATTTGTCTTTGTGGTCTAGGTTACTTCACTCAGGATGATCACTTCTAACTCCATCCATTTACATACAATTTTATACTTTCATTTTTCTTAATAGCTGAATAATATTTCATGGTGTACCACATTTCATTATCCATTCTTCAGTTGACAGACATCTAGGCTATTTCCAATCTCTGGCTATTATGAATAGAGCAGCAGTGAAGAAGGATTATAAAGTAAGTATCTCTGTAGTAAGATGTAGAGTCCTTTGGTTACATGCTCAAGAGTGGCATAGTGGGATCTTGTAAATATATTTTTAGATTTTTTAAAAGGAAACTCCATAGTGGCTGCACCAGTTTGCACTCCCTCTAGGAGTACATAAGTGTTCTGTTTTCCCTGCATCCTCACTAGCATCTGCTTTCATTAGTTTTATTAATCTTGGACATTCTGACTGGGATAAGTTATTCATAAAAAATCTTGTTTAGGGAAATATGCAAAATTTGTGGTGGAGAAACTTGTAAGAATTCCTCAGACATACTCTGGATCATGATTCAAATCCATATATGTTTCAGGAGGTTTGTAGGAGTCCTACTTTATGGCTATCTGACAAAAATGTGCCCACCCTTTCTTTGTCAGAGATTTAAAAGATTGAAAGAGAAAAGTTGCATGCAAAGGAATAAAAATATCAACTTTTTAGAACTGATATTAAAGAGTATAGCTGCCCTAATATTTATCTGAATAATTAGACGTACCTTGCCATTTAATTGTAGAACTACACAACTACAGATATCCTCATGCAAAAAATCTACCCTTGTAAAACCCAAAGGAATAAATTCTTGGCTGATAGCTCAGGCTTGTTACTAGCTAACTCTTACACTTAGGTTAACCCATATTTCTATTTATGTTTTGCCACATGGCTCATGGCTTATTACCTCATTTTTACACATCCTGCTTCCTGGACAGCTGGCTGGCATCTCTCTTGATTGCCTATCTCCTTCCCATCATTCTTAGTTTGGTCACCCTGCCTATACTTCCTACCTAGATACTGGCCAATTGGTGTTTTATTAAACCAGTTCAAGTGACAAATCTTTACAGTGTACAAGAGTATTATTCCATAGCATTTCCCCCTTTTGTCTAATTAAAAAGGAAGCTTTTAAATTTAACATAGTAAGATTATATACAACAAAAACATCAAGTAAGAATTACTGTTACAATATCCAATCTATTTGTATTTGACAAAATCAGATAAAACATTTAATTATCCATTCTATCTTGGTGTGTCCAAAATTTTATATCTCATTTATCCTTTTATCATAACTGAGGAAAACTATAAGTTTAACTATCTAGTATTTAACTCCATCAAAAACATCAGAAGGATGAAATGTTACCTAATTACAGGGATATCAGGCTGCCTGGACAGTCACCCAATGTTTCTCTGCAATGTTGGGGCATCTATTTTTGGCCTACAGGCCAGCATATCTGACAGACTTTCCTGTTAAGCAAGGAATTTGAAGGGCTGTCCTATCTTGTCTTGGTAAAGTTCAGCAGTCACTTTTTTTTGTGTCCTGCTGGTCCAGTTTGGACAGTAACTGTCCAGCAATTGAGGCAAGGGCAATTTCTTTGTCCATGTGTCTAGATTTTGCCATAAAGAAACTCCATATGGGAGTTCTTTGATGCCCATCATCTTCTCTTGAGTACATTGGTGCTGCCAGGAGCAGACATGTCTCACTGTCATGAAAAGTCTAAATTATTAAAACATTTTAAATGCCATATTCTGTAGGTCTTTGAAGTGTTTGAAGATTACCTATCTATCTGAATATATCTGTATACCTAGAAAACTTAACTAAAATGACTATAAGTTTGAATATTATAAATGACTATTAATCTATGTTTCTTAGTTATATATTACATTTTTAAATGAGTTTCATAAACATAATACTTTAAACAAGAGTAGAAATATACATATAACAAAATTAACTTTAAATTTGAATCAATAAACTAAAATCCATACCAATGTAAAATATGTAAGATTAATAGTTGTTTTATGGATTAAAGTAGATTCAATAATCTACCCTTTTATCCTGTCATTTCTATATCCCTCCTTTTTCTTTTCAGAACAAAAATCCCTGAATCTAACCTCCTTTGCTTAGCTTCTTTCCTGACCATTATCCATAATAACTTGTAACCAACGCCTCTAAAATGATAATAAATATCCATAACCCATTTTGGGGGTAATGTGGATATAGTTTTCTAGACTACTTCTTATTGATTGGGGGCACTGGTAATCTTTGGGAAACCCTGAGAGAATTCAGGGTTATTGACACGTCCTGATGGAAAATTCTGTGAGGCTGGATCATCTCAGCCATAGCCTTGAAGCCATTCTGGAATCAGAACTCAGAGGAAATGGCAACAGAGGCATTCTGAAACATTGGATCATCTGGGCCATCCGTTCCCATCAGAGATTTTTTCAGGGAGGTTTCCTTGATCAAACCTGATTTTTCTTAACCTGGAAGACTCTACAGCCTCTCATTTACTGTGGAAAGAGAAGTATAACCTCTCTCCCAAAGTAACATATCTTTTGACTGAAATTTTAAAGTCAAGATAATTTTAAAATATATAGATTGGTTTAATATAGCAGTTTTCATAATCCAAGGCCTCTTAGCAGCCAAAAATTTTAAAGACAACAAAATAATATACATGATCTAGACTCTCTGTGTGTTTTCTATCTTTATGTGGCTTATTATGTTTTTTATTACTCTATTCCTTTTTTAAGGACTTTCTCTACCCTTTTTCTTTTCTCTCCCGAGCCTACATATACTTTTAAACACACTGTAACTTATTTAGAGGGTTTTATTTTTGTCTGAATCTGTCTTTACTGCATATCTCTATCTTTTGCTGACCACATTAATCTTTAAACTGCTAAGTGGCATAGCTAGGACCAAAGTGACTGGCTAGGCCCTATTCCTTGGTTCCTTGAGAGACTAGTCTTATGGTGGAGGTACGTCTACCACCAGCTCTGATAACCATGTTTACTGCCCCAATTCTTGGAAGTTTTTGGGTCCATGCTGCCACCCAGTAGTGTGCCACCCAAGACTTATAAACTTATAAACTCCTGTTTGGAAACAGGGCTTCTTGAAAGAGCCATGTGTTTTTTTGCTGCTAATGCTGAGTCAGGAAGCTGTCTCTTAAAGGAGCCGTGCTTCTGCTCACTGCCAGCAAACAGAGTCCACCTGAGAAAATGCAGCTACCAAGAAGCCATTCTTGACTCTGTTTCTATGTGCCTAGAGTCCCTTTTTAAGCTTTTGTCAGGGTTTATGAAGAAATTCTGGCCCCAAGTTGGACTGCCACATGTAATTGAATGTTTCCTGTTCTGACAACCTGATCCCAAATAACCAATTCAGATGCTGAATATTACTTATAAATGCTTGAATGACAGCTCAGGCTTGTTACTAGCTAACGCTTACACTTAAATTAACCCATATTTCTATTTTGCTTTGTGACATGGATCATGGCTCGTTACCTCATTTTTACCCATTCTACTTCCTGGGTGGCTGGCTGGCATCATGTGGTTTCTGTACTTAAGTCTACATGGTAGATTACATTTATTGTTTGTATATAATGAACCATCCCTGCATCTCTTAGTTGAAGCTGATATTACAATTTTAGATGACCTTTTTCTTGTGTTCTTGAATTTGGTTTTAAGTGCTTGAAAATTTTTATGTCTATGTTCAACAGGGAGTTTGGCCTTTAATTTTTAATTATTTGGGTATCAGAGTAATACTGATTTTGTAAAAAGGAAGTCTTCTGAATAAATTGTTTAAAAATATGAACAGAACATGAGAGATCCCTGGGAAACCATGAGAATACATAATCTTGTATTACTGGTATAGAAGAAGGATACCATAACAAGGAAGCATAATGGATATTTTAATGAAAGCATAGAAAATATTTCCTAAACCTAGAGAAAGAGATTTCCATCTATCCAAAAAATACTAAAGTATACAGGACCAGAAAAGATACTACCCATGATATAGTTAAAATATTAAAAACACAGAATAAAGAAAGTGTATTGAAAGCTTCATAAGAGAAAGATTGAGTAACTTATAAAGGCAGGCCAATCAGAATAATACCTTATTATTCAACAGAAACTTTTAAAGTCAGAAAGGGCTTGGAAAGTGATAATTTCTGAAAGACCATAGTTTTCAACACAGGCTATTATATGCAATAAAACTATTGAAATTTAAGGGGAAAATAAAACCTTTCAATTATAAAAACAGATTAAATGAATACATGACCACTAAGCCATCTCTACAGAGGATATTGGAAGGAATACTTCAGTCTGAAGAGAAGGATAAACACACACAAGAGATCACCAAGAATAAATAAATAATTCCAAAATAGTAATAACAAGTCTAAGAAACACCACAAAACAACAAAACGACCAAAATTAACTCACATTGTTTAATAGTACCTCTTAATAGTAATTGTTTCAATTCCCCCAATCAAAATGGCACAGACTAGTATATTGGATTAGAAAACAAGATCCATCTTCTTACTACCTTTAAGAAACGTACCTCACTATCAATGATAAGTACCATCTTTCAATAAGAGGATGAAAAATGGTATTCCAAACAAATGGAATGAAGAAATAGGTAAATCTATTCTAATATCAGAAAAAAATAGACTTCAAGTTAAATATAGTCAGAAGAGATAGTAGGGTCACTTCATACTCATTAAAGGAAAAACACACCCAAAGATATTACAATTATAAGTATATATGCACCAAACTTTGGCGCACCCAATTTCATAAATAAAATATGACTATATCAAAAACAACACAGATTAATCCCAACATAGTGACAGTGGGTGACTTAAATACCCCAGTAGACAGTTCACCTGAACAAAAATCAGACAGAAAAATATTAGAGTTAATTGATATCACAAAAATGGACCTAATAGACATCTACAGAACATTACACTCAAACATTAAATACACACATTCTTCTTGGCAGCTCATGGAATTTTCTAAAAAAAAATCTACCACATATTAGGACACAAAGCAAGTCTCAACAAATATAGTAAAATTGAAATAACACCCTGAATTTTAAAAGGCTACAATGGATTAATTCTAGATATCAACAGCAATAGGAGCTATAGAAAGGACATAAACATGGAGATTAAACAATAAGTGCTGGATGATAATTGGGTAAAGGGAGATATCAAGTAGAAAAATTTAAAATTCCTAAAGTGGAATGAAAATGAAAATACAACATACCAAAATCTATGTGATGTAAAGAAGGCAGTTCTAAAAGGAAAGGCTATAACACCAAATGCCTATATAAAAATTTTTTGAGAGGCCATAAATCAATAATTTAAAGATGCACCTAAAGAACTTGAAAAAACAAGAACAAACAACATGGGAATATGGGAATAAGTAATCAAAATCAAGACTAAAATTAATGAAATATAAATGGAAAAATACACAGAATCAACAAAATAAAGAGTTGGTTCTTTGAAAAAGTTAACAAGATTTACCAATCTTTAGCCAAATTAACCAAAAGAAAAAGACTGAAATTAATAAAATTAAAAATGAAAAGGGAGACATTGCTATTAGTGGAAGTATTAAGGCAACTCCATGTAGTTAAAAGGGAGGTTTATTTTGTGGGGTAACTTACAAGTAAAGGGATAGGTTACAGGGTCCAGGAAAGGTGTAGTGCAGTCCCGCGGTGTTCTCTGGAGAACTCTGCTTGATCTACCTCCAGCGTCCAGGATCCAAGAACCAAAAGAGCTGGCATATCGGATCTCAGGTCTTAAGTGCTCCATCTCAGCCCCGCCTCACTGTTACTGGAAGCCTCAATGGGGGTAGTACTTCCAGGTCAAAGCTGGAACACATTGCAACAGACATTGAGGAAATTTAGAGACTCATAAACACGTATTTTTTATCTTCTGTAAAATCCAAAAGAAATGGATGCATTTGTAGATACATATGACCTATCAAAAGCTAGACCAAGATGGAGTAAATAATTTAAACAGATCCATAACAAACAATGAGCTAGAAAAAATAACTAAAAATTGCACAACTACAAAGAAATGTCCAGGGTAATATGAATTCAGCAAAGAAGAGTTAACACCAATTCTCCTCTCACAGTTCTTGGTGTCAGAAAGTTCATGATCAGGCACTGGCACATACAGTCTGGAGAGGATTGCCTTGTGCTTCAGAGATAGCACTTCTTACTCTTTTCCACAGAGAAGTATGCTAGCTAGGTTTTTGTCAACTTAGCACAAGCTAGAGAGTTATTAGAGAGGAGGGAGCCTCAATTGAGAAAAATGCTTCCATAAGATTAAGCTGTAGGCAAGATTGTAGGGCATTCTCTTAATTAGTGACTGATGGGGGAGGGCTCAGCCCATGGTGGGTGGTGCTATCCCTTGGCTTGGTAGCCCTGTGTTCTATAAGAAAGTAGGCTGAGCAAGCCATGGGAAGCAAGCCAGTATGCAGCACTCCTCCATGGCCTCTGCATCAGCTCCTACCCTTGGGTTCCTGCCCTATTAGAGTTCCTTTCCTGACTTCCTTTGATAATGAACTGTGAAGTATAAGTGTACACCAAATATCCCCTTTCCTTCCTTAGTTGCTTTTGTCATGGTATTTTATCACAGCAATAGTAACCCTGACTAAAATAAGAGGGAATGCAAAAGGGATCTATCTTATACCATCTAGCCATTTGCTAAGGTTGCTGTCCAATCCAAGAGGGTTCTGTGCTCATGAATTAATTATATCCTAAAGGACTCACATTTTAATGCAATCACATTGGAGCTAAAGTTCCAACAGATATTTTTCTTTTATGGTCTTATATTTTTTTTCATTTTCTTACACACACACACACACACACACACACACACACACACACACACACACACATATATATTCTACCACTTTTTCATTTTCTTACATATATATATACACATATATATATATATACTCCCACTTTATTCTCGCTTTCTCACCACTCTTCTCCCTTTTAGTCCCCTTTGTTTCCCTAGACAATTTCACTATTACTTTCATTTAATATATACATACATGACATTATGCAAATATACAAAATTCAGGAAACACAAATGAAAACAATGTTTGGTTTTCTGAGATTCACTTAATACACTTATTAAGATTACCCCCAATTATATCTATTTTTCTAGAAATGTCCTAACTTCATTCTTTATGGCTAAAAAAAATTCCATTGGGTATATATCATATTTCTTTTAATTAATTAATTAATTAATTAATTAATTGGTTTTTCAAGACAAGGTTTCTCTGTGTAGCCCTGGCTATCCTGGAACTCTCTTTGTAGACCAGGTGGGCCTCAAACTCACAGAGATCTGCTTGCCTCTGTGTCTTGAGTGCTGGATTAAAGGCATGCACCACCATGCCCAGCTTATCACATTTCTTTTTAAACATTTGAAAAATATTTATTTTTATTATTTTTAATTAAATGTGTGTGCAGAGCATATGTACACATGAGTGCAGGTGTCTGAAGTGACCACAGGCATCAGATCTCTGGTGAAGCTAAATAACTGATCATATTCTTGTTAACTGTATATAATTTATCTTTTGTGATCAGTCTATGTTGATAGCCCATTTTATTGGATTGCTTGTTTTCTTTTATTATTATTATATTTTTATTATTTAAAACAATTCTTAAATTTAAATATATTTTTATCATATTCTTCTCCTCCCCCAGGACCTTCTAGATCCTCTCCCCTTCCCTACTCACCCAACTTTAAATTCTTTCTCAAAATACAAACAAAAATAATACAACAACAAAATCAAGAAAACAAAATAAAACACCATCCAAAGAGGAAAAAAACTGTAACCAAATAAAAACACAAAAAAACTGTGGAGTCTATTTATATGTTAATCAACTGCTCCTGAACATGAGGCCTGGCTTGGAGTGTTTGATAAACCCACTGTCCCTCAATTGTAGAAAACTGATTTTCCCTCTCTCAACAGGTATAAGTGAAAGTTCAGTTAACTTTTACCCTAGTGGCTAGGTTTTCATTCATTCATTCATTTTTTTAAAATATGACATAATAAAACAAAATATGATTAGGATCAAACAAAAACTGTAACATAGAAGCTGGACAAGACAAACAAACAGAAGGAAAAGAGCTCAAGAGAAGGCACAAGAATCAGAGACCCACTCATTCACACACTCAGGAATCCCATAAAAATACTAAACTGGAAACCATAATATATACACAGAGGACTTGGTGCAAACCCATGTTGGCCCTATGCATGATGCTTAAGTCTCTATGAGTTCATATAAGCTTTGATCTTGTTGATTTAGAGGGTCTTGTTTTCTTGGTGCCCTCCATCTCCTCTGGCTCTTACACTCTTCTGCCTCCTCTTCCTCGGGGTTTCCTGAGCTCTGAGGTGAAGGATTGCTTGTTTTCTTACTGTTCAATATTGTTTCAGTTCTTTCTGTATTCTAGTTATTAATCTTCTGTCAGATGTGTAGATGGCAAAATTTTTCTTCTGTTCTGTAAGCTGTCTCTTTACTTACCTGTTTCCTTTACACTACAGAAACTTTAAAAAATTTTCATGACATCCTATTCATCAAGTGTTAGTCTTATTTCCTGAATTACTAGAGTCCCATTTAGAAAGTCTTTGCCAATGCCTATGTCTTGAAGTGATTTCCCCACATGTCCTCTAACAGTTTTAGTGTCTCTGGTCTTATATTAATGTCTTTGATCTATTTGGAGCTCTTTTTCTTTTTTGTAGTATGAGGGATAAGGATCTAGTTTCTTTCTTGTACATCTGAATATCCATTTTTTTCCAGCATCATTTGTTAAAGAAGCTTTCTTTTCCAATGATAATTTTTGACATCTTGGTCAAAAATCAGATGGCTATAGCTTAGTGGGCTTATATCTGGTTCTTCTATTCTGTTTGACATTCATGTCTGTTTTATTTTCAAATATTAGTATGGATTTGTAATATGAGATTAAGTATAGTGATATCTTTGGTATAACATGAATCTTAAAAGGTTTTAGTAATAGAAACCCTGAGTAATAAAATATTGGGGTGATAGCTGAGAGATCAGAGGACTAGAACAAGCCAGCCACAAGCTCTTACTGCTAGGAAATCCTCAGCCCAAGAGAGCTACTTCCTGTATACTCACGCCTATATACCTTTCTGTGCCCTGCCATCTTACTTCCTCTCTTCTCCCAGCTCCATCACTTCCTCTTTCTACCCAGCTCTATCACTTCCTGTCTGTCAGTACAGACAGACCTCCAGACCTCTATGGTTAACTAGTGCTGGGATTAAAGGTGTGTACCACCGTGCCTGGCTCTGTTCCCAGTATGGCCTTGAACTCACAGAGATCTGGATGAATCTCTGCCTCCCAAATGCTAGGATAAAAGGCGTGTGCTACCACAGCCTGACCTCTATATTTAATATAGTGGCTGGCTTTTTTTTAGATCCACAGGAAGCTTTATTTGTTAGAGTACAAATAAAATATCACCACACTTTGGTATATTTATTTTTGCTCAGGATTTCTCTGGCTATCTGAGGTATTTTGTACTTCCAAATGAAATTTAATATTTTTTTTCTACTTTTGTGAAGAACAAGACTAAAATTTTGTTGGGGATTTCACTGAGTCTATAGATTGATTTTGGTAAGATTTCTATTTTCACGATCTTCATATCCATGAACATAGGAATTCTGTCTTCTGTGTTCTTTAATTTCTTCCTTCAGTATTATAAAATTTTGACTGTAGATGCATTTTGATTCCTTAGTTAGATTTATTACAAAGTATTTTCTAGTAATTGTGAATGGGATTGTTTACCTGATTTCTTTTTTATTTTGTTTGTCACCAGTATATGGAAAGGCTATTGATTTTTGTGTGTTAATTTTGTACCCTTCAACTTTGCTGAAAGTGTTTATTAGTCCTAAGAATTTTCTGGTGGACTTTTTTGAGTCTCTTATTCATAGAATAACATCATCTACAAATAAAGATTCTTTGACTTCTTTATTTCCAATTTGTATTCCTTTTACTTGCTTCTCTTGTCTTACTGTCCTAATACTTCCAATACTATGTTAAATGAATAGAGACTGTGCAACTTGTCTTGTTCCTGATTTTAATGGAAATTCTTTCGTTTTTCCCCATTTAGTGTAATGTTGGTCATAGCTTTGTCATATATGCCCCTTATTATGTTGAGGTATGTCACTTCTCTTCCTAAATTTGCAAGTTTTTCTTTCATGAAGGGTGTTAAATTTTGATAAATGCATTTTCTACACCTATTAGAATGTGAAATGTGATTTCTGTACTCAACTGCATTTATGTGATTGTTGCATTTATTGATTTGCATATGTTCAAGCATCCCCATATCTCTGGAGTAAAGACAACTTGGTCATGGTGGATGATCTTTTTCAAAAAACAGATATGATCTGTCCACAAAGGTCTTTCAGATACTGTAGGGAGAGACAGTCAATAAGTAAACACATATAAACAGCCTGTCCTATCCTTTATAAGGGAAAAGCATAGAGAATACTAGGGCCATATTAACCTACTCTTGTCTAAACTGAACAATCAAAATATTTTGCTGTTAATTGTATGTTTACATTGGAAGCAAAATGATCAATAAATGTGAAGTGAACAAATGCTGAATTTTTTATATGTATATCATTTAATTTCCACTCACATCATAAGAGTCACTGTTCATCCTTTGCAATATTTCTATGATAAGTTTTTTTAATTTTTGATCTTGCTATTTGCATAGTGAATATTATAACACTGTGGTTTTGAATACCATTTCCCTAATGAATAATAATGATAGTATAATCTTTTCAAGTTTTTAATTAGTTATTTGGGCATATTTTTGTGAGATCTTAATTCACATTTTTTTTTCATGTTGGATTATATCATTATTGTAGAGTTCTTTTAAGTCACTCATTCTAACGTTTCTTTACTGTGTCTACCAACAACTGAACTCGGACCTGGAAAAAATAGTTTTTCAATTTTTTTATTTCTAATGAGACATGCTTTTGGGTTTTATGTGAGAAATCTTTGCCTAACTCATTATTAGTTTCCTATTACAGTTATAGCAAATTATATTAACATAATGGCTTAAAATAACATTTATTATCTTAATTCTTAGAGTCAAAAACATAAAATGGCTCTTGTGAAGCTAAAATTACATTGCTGACAAAGGTATTTTACTTTAAAGTCTTAGAGACAATCTCTTTCCTTGCCTTCTACCTTATAGAGATCTCTTGTATTCCTTATTGCTTGGTCCCCTTCTTCCACCTTTAAAGATCGTCATTCCAACTTCTGTATCTATCTTTTTTTGTGTGTGCATCTATGTACCTATTGTTTTCCTCTAGTAAGGACCTTTGCAATTACTCTGGGTCCATCACTATGATCCAGGACAATGTTCCTATTTCAACTTCTCTAATTATATCTTCAAAGCCCCTTTCGCCATGTAAGACAAAATATTTACTGATTCCAGGAACAAAAAGGAGACATCTTTGTGGAGCCACTTGTCCATCCCATCATAGTCACAAAGATTTTCTACCATATTTTATCATTATGGGTTTAATTTTTATATTTAGGTTTATGATCCTCTTTCAATTAATTTTTGAGTGGTATGAGATAACACCTACTTGTTTTACATAAAGACATTCAGCCTAGAACCTTCAGCCCTACTGTCTAGTATCCATGGTATTGGAAGGTACTCTGCATACCACCCAAGGAGAAAGATAAACAACAACTCAGCTACAAACCCTCTGATCTACAATGGTGATCTACCTGCATGATACACTATTTGTTTGTGCAATAGTGACACAAACCTTGTAGGAGTAACCAACCAATATCTGATTAGACTGATTAGATTTAAGACCCACTGCATGAGATGGAACCCATGCCTGACACTGGTCAGGTGGTCCAGAACTTGAGACTGGATAGGCCATAGACCCAGAGAAGAACCAAATACTATGTTCTGCTAAAAGAATATAACAATAAAATTACTTCTAATGACATTCTGCTCTACACAAAGATCAGTGTCTTGTTCAGCCATCATCAGAGAAGCTGAGTAGATGGGAACAAATACACAGACCCACATCTGGGCACTGTACAAAGAGTGAGAGACCTTGAAACACTCAATTCTAAATGGGATGTCCCCATCAAATCCCTCCCTTCAGGGCTCAGGGAACTTTGTAGAAGAGGAGGTGGAAAGATTGTAAGAACCAGTGGGGATAGAAGACACCAAGGAAACAAGGCTTTCTAGATATAACCTGGTTGACATCTATATGAACTCACAGAGATGGTGGCAGCATGCTTAGGGGCTGCGCTGGTCTAAGCCACATGGGGTTCCAGCATTGAGAGGGAAGTAGACACAAGCCTGCATCCCTAACCCAGAAGCTATCTTCAGTTGACAACTATTCACAAAGGAAAAATTAGTTATCTTCAACAGAGTCTCCTTAGGTATATAAACCATACTTAAGGGCAGGCCCTGGGCCCAGTAGTTGATAGTTAACACAAAATGAACTCAGTGGTATTTTAGAAGGTGGGTTTTTTTTGTTTTTGTTTGTTTGTTTTGTTTTGTTTTGTCTCCTCATGCTTTGTCTGGGCATTTTATTTTGGGGAAGGGGCTCATAATGCTTTGTCTGGGCTTTTTTTTTTTTACTTTTTTTTAAAATTTATTTTACAACACCACTCAGTTCAACATAATAGCCACAGATTCCCCCGTTCTCCCCCTCTCGCCCCTCTCCCCCTCCCCCCAGCCTACCCCCCATTCCCACCTCCTCCAGATCAAGGTCTCCCCCGAGGACCGGGATCGACCTGGTAGACTCAGTCCAGGCAGGTCCAGTCCCCCCCTCCCAGACTGAGCCAAGCGTCCCTGCATAAGTCCCAGGATTCAAACAGCCAACTCATGCAAAGAGCTCAGGACCCGGCACCAACGCACAGCTGCCTCCCAAACAGATCAAGCCAAATGACTGTCTCACCCATTCAGGGGGCCTGATCCAGTTGGGGGCCCCTCAGCCTTTGGTTCATAGATCCTGTGCTTCCATTCATTTGGTTATTTGTCCCTGTGCTTTATCCAACCTTGGCTTCAGCAATTCTCGCTCATATAAACCCTCTTCTTTCTCACTGATTAGACTCCCAGTGCTCCACCAGGGGCCCAGCCGTGGATGTCTGCATCCAGATTCCTCAGTCCTTGGATGGGGTTTATGGCACAACTATCAGGGTGTCTGGCCATCCCATCACCAGAGTAGGTCAGTTCCTGCCATCTCTCCACCATTGCCAGCAGTCTTTTGCGGGGGTATCTTTGTGGATCTCCGTGGGCCTCCCTAGCTCTCTGCTTCCTCCCCTTCTCATGTGGTCTTCATTTACCATGGTCTCCTATTCCTTGTTCTCCCTCTCTTTTCTTGATCCAGCTAGGATCTCCCACTCTCTTTCCCTCGACCGTTGCTCTTCATTGTTCCCACTCATGACCAGGCTGTTCATGTAGATCTCATCCATTTCTCCGTGTCTTTTTTGGGGTCCCGTAAGATCAAAAACACTGAAGACACTTTATGCTGGAGAGGATGTGGAACTAGGGGAACTCTCCTCCACTGCTGGTGGGAATGCAAGCTTGTACAACCACTTTGGAAATCAATATGGCACTTTCTCAGAAAATTGGGAATCAATCTCCCCCAAGATCCAGCTATACCACTCCTGGGCATATACCCAAGAAATACTCAATCATACCACAAGAGCACTTGCTCAGCTATGTTCATATCAGCATTGTTTGTAATAGCCAAAACCTGGAAACAACCTAGATGCCCTTCAACTGAAAAATGGATAAATAAATTGTGGCACATATACACAATGGAATGCTACTCATCAGAGAAAAACAATGACATCGTACGGTTTGCAGGCAAATGGATGGATCTAGAAAAAATCATCCTGAGTGAGGTAACCCAGACTCAGAAAGACAAATATGGTATGTACTCACTCATAGGAAGATGCTAGATGTGGAACAAGAATGACTGGACTGCTACTCACATCACCAGTGAGGCTACCTGAAAAACGGGACCCCAAAAAAGACACGGAGAAATTTTTTTTTTTTTTTTTTACTTTACAGGTCTTTTTCTCATATTATGGTTAACGATTTTGTTTTCTGTGATATTTCTGTTTGTGCAAGTGTGTGTGTGTGTGTGTGTGTGTGTGTGTGTGTGTGTGTGTAGGTGTTTCTTGTCTTTTTTCTTTCTTTTATTAAGGATTTTTTATTCATTTTACATACCAACTACAGATCCTCCTCTCTTCCCTTCTCTCACCCCTCCAGCCTCCTCCACAACCCACTTCCTATTCCCTCCTCCCACAAAGTAAGGCCTCCCATGGGGAGTCAGCAGAGCCTGGTCTATTCAGTAGGGGAAGGTCCAAGCCCCTACCCCTGTATCAAGGCTGTGCAAGGTGTCCCACCATAGGTAGTGGGCTACAAAAAGCCTGCTCTTGCACCAGGGATAGATCCTTAAGCAGATCAAGCTACATGACTGTCTCACCTATGCAGAGGGCCTAGTCCAGTCCCATCAGGGCTCCACAGCTATTGGTCCACAGTCTATGAGTTCCCACTAGTTTGGTTTGGTTGTCTCTGTACACTTCCCCATCATGATCTTGATGCTCCTTGCTCATAGAATCCCTCTTCTCTCCCTTCAACTGAACTTCTGGAGCTTGGTGTGGTGCTTGGCCATGGATCTCTGCATCTGCTTCCATCAGTTACTGGATGAAGGCTCTATGATGTTCTTGTTCTTTTTCTTTGGCTCCCTTTTTCTGTTTGTTTGTTTGTTTGTTTGTTTGTTTTTTGTTTTGACCTATTCTGTTTGTCTGTTTTTAGTTGCTTGTTTGTCTTCTAATGAGAAAGAAAATGAAAGGGTGTGGATTTGGGTAGGTGAGAAGGGTAGGAGGATCTGGGATGATTTGGGGTGGAGAAACAGTGATTAGAATATATAATAAAATAAAATTCAGAAAAAAAATAAAAGAAGCCTCTGACCTAATCATTGGTTTAAACCACTGCTGAATTCAAAATAAACAGACTATTGGAAAGTGGTACAACTGTGGAAAGTGGGGCCTAGTTGGAAAAATAGGTCTCAGGGAATATACTTTTCAAGGGTAGGTATATCTTTATTTGCCTCCTTCATGTTACTTCTAGATATTGCTTCCTGGATGTCATTAGGTAGATAGGGTTCCTCCCTTCTGCTTTTCTGCTATGGTTGTTCTCCTTTGCATTAAGACCTCAAAAAAATCAATAGAGCCAGCGGTCCATGGATTTGGAGTTTTTAAAACCATGAAGAAAATGAATATTACATTTTTAAAATTACCTTTATCAGCTACTAGTCAAAGTGTTGAAACATTTGACTAACCTATAGGATACATAGAAATTGAGTATTTTATAAATTACTAGTAAAAATCCTAAATGGTAAAGTCACTTTGGAAAACAGTGTCATAATTTCTTTAGTACTAAACATGTAATTGCCACAAAAACCCAGCTATCATATTCCTGAATATTTATCCCTGAGAAATGACTTATGTTTATACAAAAACATGTTCATGAATTAAATATCAATTTTTAATAAAGTTAAGTAGTGGAAAAATTCAGATACCATTCAAAAGGAGAGTGGTTGAACATGCCCTGTTCTACCTGTACCACAGAATACAACTCAGCAATAAAACTGGACTACAAATAAAAGTAACAAATTTGCTACCATTCAAGTTACTATCCTTAATGAAAGGATGGTTCTAAAATGTTACGTTCTATATAGTTCCACTTCTATAGCATTCTCACAACGACAAAACTTTAGAAATTAATATTAGTAGTTTCTAGGTGACAAGAATTTCATAGTATGTGGCCAACAGTGATTAATAATATAAAAAGGTTGTATACAGGAGTTTCCTCATGGTTATGGAAGAATTCTGTGTCTTTATTGTAGTGGTGATTACATGAAGCAAAACACTAATGCCGATTTTAAATACTGAAAACTGAATAAAATCTAGTTAATTATAACAGCCATAATATGCCATTGTCAAATTCCTAGTTTAGATGCTATTCTAAAGGCATTACTATATTACCATTGGAAGCTAGTTGAAGGACTCACAAGATTTTATGGACTATTTAGCCATTTCCTAATTTTAAAAACTTTTTGCAAAAAAAAAAATTAGGACATTATAGATAGTTCTAAAATCCCTTTTGGTCACCATTCTTGATTTTTTTTAAAGGCTTATAGAATTTTTCTTCATCATGAAGTGGTTCATGTAACAGAAAACTAGCATTTAGGCTTGAAGTTATAGAAATCAATCCTTCTCAGTTGGTGGTATAATTTGGAAGGTTTTGGGAAATGCTGACCTGCTGAAGAAATATGTCACTAGGGATGGGCCCGAAAGTTTCCATACATACACCATTTCCAGTTCCTACTCTCTTCTTCATGGTGCAGGGTGAGGTGTAAGTTCTTAGCTTCTTGCTTCAGGTGCCATGTCTGACAATTGTTTCCATGCTACTTTCCTGCTAATCCTTTATCTCTCTGCCATGTCTTCTAGAACCTCAATGATGTTCTTCAGTATTATGGTCTTCCCAACTGTAGCCCATAACTGTGAGGTTCCCACAGGTCTCCAGCATCACATCTTTGTTTAGATTCTCCTGGGAAGGATTCAACAAAGCCCACTCTTCCTGAGTGAAGTCCATATGCACATTGTCATAGTCATAGGTCACTGCCTTCTTTATTCAGCTTTCCATGGCAAATGTCTCAAAGCTTAGGTATCTCACCATCTTGTGGTCTTAAAAGGCAATCCAGGCTTCATCCTCACAGCTTCAGGCAATGAACTCAGAATGTCCTCACTGGGGCTCTGCCATGTGTCCTGTCTTTCCAGCTCCCCCATGATCTCTACTCAGCTCCCTGAAGCAGCACTTGCACAGAAAACAAAACCAGTTCCTCTTCAAAGCCAAGCCTCCCATTCATGATTTTATTTACTTCACCTGTTCTAAAACCCCAGAAACCACTACTATCATAAGCTTTCTTGTTTATTTGTTCATAAAATACTTTCTGTTTTAATGAACACACACACATATATATATAGTCATAAAATATATGAAAATACATGATATTGTTTTGTTCACTACTTTCTATACTTTTCATATCAATATTATTATAATGTAACTTGTTTAGTCATTCAGTGTTATATTTTCAATATATCCATACCAATATTATTTATTATGATTCCTGAATAACATTCCATCACATATAAAATTTTATTTCTCTATTATTAAACATTCAGACTGTTTTCAAAATTTTTAAATATTTCAGAAAATGTTATTTTACACATATATATGTGTTTTTCTCTAGGAAAGAAATGGAAGCAGTATGTCACAGGTTATTACCATCTTCACTTTTATCAGAACTAGCAGATATACCCCAAGATTTCCCATAATTTTGGTAAAAATTAAGTCTTTTCCTCTAAATGTTATTTAATAAAATCAATCCACCTAATGCAGTCTCAAAATGGGACTTTATATGAATAAATACCTGTTTAAAATATAAAAAAATACTACAATAAATTTACATTTAAATTTTTCCTGTTAATTGAACTCATAATGTAGTGCAGACTCCATCAAAAAAATAATTTTCACATATTTACTTCCCTACATGCTGACTCAGTGTATATCTGATCCTCCAGACTCTATTCCCTCAAAAGACCAAAACATTCACATCTATCCTATGTTAATTTTTTCTTCCTTTATAATTCTCTGCTATTTCCAATATAAATTAATAAAAAAAAAACTGGCTTGTTTTATTTTTCTGTCTTAGCCATTGTCCTGATATTTGGAACAAAGTCCAGAACAGAATGTGCAAAGACAGAATTATCTTTAGTGAATATGTGAAGAGTCCAGGTTACTAATACTCTTTTTTCCATTCTTTTTCCTAGCATATGTGCTTGTGCAAGACAGGAGATTAGTTTTAAGTTTAAAGTTTAAACAGAAGAATGCAATTCTACAAGAAGAGCTTTAAAATTCCTCTCCTGTGTGCACAATCTACAGAAAAAATATATGCTAAAGGAAAAAGAAAAGACAAAAACAAACACAGAGCTTCCAGGGCAAAAACAGATAAGAATTGCCTAGATCAGAACAGCTGAAGCAAGAAGTATTAGCAAAACCATTTCAAGTTACAATTCTACTTGCAGAATCAGTTTCAACAATTTGAGTCCTTCAGCAGTGATGTCTTTATTTCCATGTTTGGTTAACAAATATTTCCAAAATTTATTCTGTGTCCAAAGTCCAAAATCACCTAGCTTATGAGAGAGGTGGAACAATCATAGAATAAACAAGGAATCTACTGTCTGATCTTAGAAACCTTTTAGTTTAGGATGGCAATAACATTTAATTTTAGCTTTATTAGTATATGTTAGTTATACATATTAATGGAGTTCACTGTGATAGTTCCACACAGAGTACAACATGAACTGATCAAATCAGAATAATTACCACTTCTCTCTCCTTATAACTGCTTAAAAATGTTTTATGGTAATGAGACTCAAACCCCCATATATTATGCAAGTACTCTACCGCTGAGTTGTGTCTCCAGCACCCTCTATTATTTATGTTTGGAGCCTACAAACTCTTCTCTCCTGGATCTTCAAAAATACATAATAAATTATCATGAATTATAGTTATCTCACTGTTATGACTCAACAGAACTGATTCTTTCTACGTAATTCTGTTTTGGTACCTATTGTCCACCTTCCTTAACCCTCTTTTTTCCACCTCTACCCTTTACAATGTCTGGTAATCACTATTCTATATTCAGGCATATATTTTTATTTTAGAAGTAAAAAACAACCAGGTGGTGGTGGCACACGCCTTTAATCCCAGCACTCGGGAAGCAGAGGCAGGTGGATCTCTGTGAGTTTGAGGCCAGCCTGGACTACCAAGTGAGTTCCAGGACAGGCTCCAAAGCTACACAGAGAAACCCTGTCTCAAAAAACAAAAACAAAAGCAAAAATAGAAGTGAAAAACAACAAGCACTGGTGAAGTTGTGTAGAAAATCTGATTCATTTCTGGTAGTAATGGTTCAGCTCTTGTGGAGAAGTCTGACAAATCCTCAGAAAGTTAAACACAGAATTACTTAGCAATTGTACTCCTTAGCATATATACAAAAGAACTGAAAACAGGTTTTTTTTTTAAAACAAAACGTGTGCATGACTGTTCCTAAGTCCTATATTATAATCATAAAATAAAAGAAATAGTCCAAATGACCAACAATGGATGCATATATAAACAAAATGGTATAACTATAAAATAATACACTATTTAGCCATGAAAAATAAAATTGTGATACATCTATGACATATATGTACCAGAAAACATGCTAAGTGAAATGTGCCAAACACCAAAGGACAAATATTTAAGATACATATAGATATATAGATATAGATAGATGATAGATGATGATGATGAAGATAGATAGATAGATAGATAGATAGATAGATAGATAGATAGATAGATAGATAGATGATAGATAAAGAATGGTGTGTTTTGTCCCCTTCTGTTCTGGGAAACAGGCTGACCAAAAGAAACATGAAATTGCATGGTGTAGCTGGAAAACTTTAGATGGGGAGGGTGCAGAAGAGAAAAAAGAGTAGGGAGAAGAGTCCAAGATTCAAAGTGTTATGCCACATTGGGATTTGGGAAGTAAGTCCATCTGTAAGCCAATGATGTTTGGGGAAATGAAAGTGAATATTCAAAATATGTGATTCCATGAACATCATACAGTAGAGGTCCCAGTCAAAAACTAAGAGTAAGAGAAAGTATTAGAAGAAATATGAAGTGGTGATGCCGTTGTAAGGCATGCTCTTTAAGTGCAGACACAATGACATCTGCAAGCTCTCCCTAGGTAGTTTGTGTAGAAGGGACCTGTAGGGACCGGACTGTTGTCATGGGAAAGAAGTGGTTAAACAAAAACAAAGGACTCTGGCTTGGCTTCCTGGGGCTATTTAGGTGACATTTCCCTATAATTATCCCGTGAACTGTATCTCTACAAATTGTGGCATCAGTTTCACTTCATATTCCAAGTGAAAATGGACTTTTCCTGCCATATGTTATTTAAAATATTTCCCTCCATGCCATATTGCACAGAAAAACACTAATCCCATAGAGGAAATTGGTCATGAAAAGCAGAAAATAAAAAGGTAAACAGTAGTACATTCCCAGGGCACTAAAGTCAGAGAAAAAGAGCCACAGTCTTACACAGCCATTGCTTACATTATGAAGAGCATTAAGAGAAAATCTCCTACAGCAACTCTTAGTAATGGACTGCTTTTGCTTGGCTTGGGGCCACTCTACCTGTGGATTTTTTTTTGTAGCAGCTACTCTTTGCAATATCCTTTCTCGGTGATACCTAGGTTTTCATGCCTCCCCCATTTCCTTGAATTAGGCTTCAATGAAATTTCTGACATGTGTCTGATTAAAATTGTATTTTAGGGATACATAGAATGAAGGACAAATAGAATGCTCTAGTATTAAGTGAAGATCCCTTTTACTAACAATAGTGTCTTTTTTTTCTTTATTAAGAAATTTTTTGTTCATTTTACATACCAACCACAGATCCTCCTCTCATCCCTCCTCCCACCCCCATCAGCCTCCCCCCAACCCCCACCCCCTGTCAATCCATTTCCCATCCCCTCCTCTGAAAAGATAAGGCCTCCCATGGGGAGTCAGCAGAGCCTGGTACATTCAGTTGAGGCACGTCCAAGCCCCTCCCCCTGCATCAAGGCTGTGCAAGGTGTCCCACCATAGGTAATGGGCTCCAGAAAGCCAGCTCATGCACCAGGAATAGATCCTGATCCCACTGCCAGGAGGCCCCTTAGACA
Source organism: Peromyscus maniculatus bairdii (assembly GCF_049852395.1). Classification (NCBI taxonomy): domain Eukaryota; kingdom Metazoa; phylum Chordata; class Mammalia; order Rodentia; family Cricetidae; genus Peromyscus; species Peromyscus maniculatus. The sequence goes on along the minus strand of NC_134875.1, from coordinate 157,644 downwards.
GCCCAAGCTACACAACTGTCTCACTTATGCAGAGGGCCTAGTCTAGTCCCATGGAGGCTTCACGGCTATTGGTATACAGTTCATGAGTTCCCACTAACTTGGTTCAGTTGTCTCTATAGATTTCCTCATTGTGATTTTGATGCCCCCTTGCTCATAAAATCCCTCTTCCCTCTCTTCTACTGGACTCCTGGAGCTTGGCCTCATGCTTGGTTGTGGATCTCTGCATCTGTGTCCATCAGTTACTGGATGAAGGCTCTATGATGACAGAGTATTCACCAATCTGATTACTGGGTAGGCCAGCTTAGGCACCCTCTCCACTACTGATAGTAGTCTAAGCTGGAGTCATCCTTGTGGATTCCTGGGAACTTCCTTAGCACCAGGTTTCTCCCTGCCCCCATGATGTCTCCCTCTATCAAAGTATCTCTATCATTGCTCTCCCACTCCATGCCTGTTCCAGCTCGACCATCCCGTTCCCTTATGTTCTCATCCCCCATCCTCTACCATCTATTATTCCCCCATCATGTAACAATAGTGTCAATGTATGATTAAGGAATGTAGAATTCCTTCACAATTCCTAATCTCATTTTAGAACCACTCAAGTTTTCCTTATGGAAATTAGAGATCTTATCAAACCCTGGCCTCAGGAATATCTTGCAAAAATTTATTTTTTCTAAGCCTGTGAATCTTATACTACACCAATGTGTGTTCTCTAAGTTTTTTTGCTTTTCAAACCGATAACTATAGGGAGCAAACTAATTAGTGTTTCATATCCTAGTTTTCTTGAAGCAACAGTGAAGGTCTTTTATTAACTGTTTCTATGAATTAAAAAATTATATTTTAAAAAGGTGATTCAGAGACTCTATTACAATATTAAATTACATGACTACTGAGGAACCCACAAAACTGGGACTGATTTAAGGATCATTGTGACTAGTAACTAAAGAGAGTTACTGACAGCACTTTAGAGGCATGGCTAAAAGCAACCACCTCTGAGGGCAATATGTAGATAGATATGAAGGTTTGACAGAATTTATTGCTCCATGATATCTACTCTATATTTCAAACAAAAATAATCTTTTTCTTCAGGAAAAAAATACCATTTTCTCAGCAGACTTCAAATTGGGCAGATTAAAATAATTTGATCTTTGGTAATTTATTTAACTTCATTGAGCATCAATTCTCTACCTGATCATAAGAATTTTAAAGTTCATAGGTGTATTGTAAAGCTTAATTGGGGTAAACTATGTAATTTGTCTTACATATGGCTTAACACATAATAAGTACCAAATATATGTAAGTTGTTCATATTATTATTTTCACTATCAAACATAGTGAGATGAAATCTCAAAAACACTGCATAGAAAATTAAGCCAGCCATCAAGACCTTGAATTATAACCTAGCCTTCAGATTCCTCATCAGGAGAGTAGGACCAGGAATATAAGAGCGTTACACTTGGCACAATTCCAAACTGCATGACTGCACAAACACTGTAACTGTTCTGTATTCAGACACATTTGAAAGGATTTTTCCAGCATAAATTTCTAAATGTGCTGCTTGTTTTGTAATTCAATCTAGGGCAACAGAAGCAGTACTATCATTGTTTACATTTCTACCTTTCAGTCTTGATCCAAGGTATTTCCAACAGTATGAATTGGCTAATAAGAAAATTATTCTCCTTTCCTAAAATAATATTTTGTGTTACTTTATTTTATATATCTGCAACAAATAAATATTAATCTTTTACATTTTTCTGTCATGTTTAGTCAGAAATAATTCACAGTAAACTGCCTAATTCTGTTTACTGTAGGTAGTTTGACATTAAATTGTTCCCTTTGCTTTGATTTTAAGAAATCATTTCAGTGAAAGAGAACTTCATTAGCAACATACTGGGTTTCTAATTCTGCTACATTTTAAACTTTTTAAATGAAAAAGCAATATAAAGAATTTATAAATAATTGGAAATTCTTCTCACCCTTATTAACTTTTCTGTTCTCCAAGATTTAGTACTACCAACCATAATCTAGGTATCTGTTAATCCTCAATTTTTAAATGTAAAACAAAAAATACTCTATGTGTGTTTATGTCAAGATAGTGAGGTCAGGCAAGACAGCTTAACAGGTTAAGGTGCTTGCAGCCAAGCCTGAAGAACTAAATTCGATCCCCGCAAATTCCACTTACATGGTGGAGAGAACCAACTCCTGCAAGTTGTTCTCTGACTCCCATATGTGTACAGTGGCATATGTGCAAGCACACATTTGTGTGCATGCATACAGTAAACAAACATAAATACATTTAAAAATAAAGGTATACTAGCACTTCATTCTTTTTCATACTTTGCTTTATCCTCATTGTGTATAAATCTTATATGCCTTATCATTAATAATATATGAATTAACCTTTCTTCACTAGGATACACTCAAATTCTGGAAAGATTAAATGGGCTGATGTGTAATGTACTGTTGCACATTATTACAATAAATCAACTCCCGTGCAATTAAATAACCTAGAGTAGAATTGTGAGAAAAAAAATCATTGTTGAAGAATTTATAACTGAATAAACATGTTATATGTAAGAAATGTTCATGTTACACATGGGTGTGTGTGTGTGTGTGTGTGTGTGTGTGTGTGTGTGTGTGTGTGTGTGTCTGAATTTCCATTTACTTCTTTCTTCATTATTACTTCTTGGCTCCAAACTGTAGATCTGGTATCATATACATCTCCAAGCAAGCTTTCACCTTTCAAATTACCTCAGTTTTATATATTTTCTGATTCATAACAAATTAAATCATAAGACATATCTCTCAATGAATGTGGATTCAAAATTTATTTTATGTATTTAGAGTTCCATCTAATTTTCAACTTATTGCAGGATTTATTATTAGAGCATCAATGATAGTTCATATATCTGTCATTGATTAAGCATTGTCCCTGATTTTTTTTTAAAAAGATCCCTACATTAGCAGTTAGAGAAGTGTTTCTGAAAATGAGCTAACGTTTACTTTGTCCTGATAAATTATCAAGTGCAACATATTTTGACAAGAAATAGTCCTAGTTATTCTATCTCCATTAATCCACATTCCCAAATGTTGCACTTTTGTAAGCTACCTGACTCAATGCAGTATCCTAAACCTCAGTGCCAAAACCAGAACTGAATACCCTTGCTACATTAATAATAATATTGCAGTATGGTGACAGAAAATGCACTTTCTGTTCATTGGCTATAGCTATTAAACTATGCAGAAACGACTTCCAGGAAGTCAGCCAGATCCCTTGGCTCTAAGACCAACCCTGAGGAAGATAAAGGTAATACAAGAAGTGAAACTATACCACCTGACCTAAAGCATTTTTAAGATGCTCTTAGAGCAGTGATTTTCAACTCTCTGTGGTGAACTACTTTATAAAAAAAAAAACTGTAATCTGCCATGGACTTTGGTAAAATAGTAAATAATGTATATAGATGTAGTATTAACATGAAACAATCTAAAATTTTCTTAAGTATAATTTGTATACTCACCATTCTTCTATAATCTGTATAACTATCATAGTCATTTCATAATAGATTAGTAGCCTTTTAGGGGCTGGTCTGTGGAGCACATGTAGAGTAACACTGTTTTAGAGAGGGATAAAGAATGGAAATTATGTTTTTGCATTCTAATTCTTCAAACAAATTTCTTGTGACATGTTATAAGGGAATTATTCTTGCTACTAATAAGTTCTAGATGTTTGTATATCTTAGTTTAAAATTGATGACCATACTTAATGAAATAATAAATACTTGATATAAGGATAATATCAATAAAATCAATATGCATTTATAAATAATATTTAAAGTAATTAGTTGTGAGATCCTGGCTAATACGATAGTGAAAATATTTGCTCATAAGTAGACTGTATCAAATATCATTTTAATAGTTATTTAGGGATTGAGACTTGCATTGCTTCAGTTTTTCCATTTGAAAGCTAAAATACCACCAGAAAATATTAAGAAGAATCAGTGAGACAGAGAAGTATAATTAACCTGGAACTCAAGAAAAGAGTTTTATGAAGAAGAACATATTCTATTATGTGAACGATACTAATAGATCAATTAAGAAGAAGACAAAGTTTTGTAAATGACAATAGTAACAAAAGTAATTTATAAAACAAGATCATTAATTAAAATAAGAAACCAGTAGTAGATATTGTTGGTTTAAGTAAAGAATAGATATTACAAAGTAGTCAAAGATCTGGTTATGAAAATAATATAGCATCATCAAACCCGATTGAGATTAATGGCCGTGAATTGGAAGAGATTAAAATTAAATGAAGAACAAACAAGTTAATATGGAAATGGAATAGATGAAATGTAGGATTTATTCAGGATCTTCTTCATTTCTCATGCGAATATGATGGACCAAAAGGGTAAAAGTGTTGGTAGTATATGTCTGAGAATGTAGTTATGGACTATGAACTCCAGAGTCAAGTAAGGAAAACAAGTAAAAATATGGAGACAGTGTATGACAGACAGCAAAAGATTGTAGAAGCCAGTGTATTACAGGATCCATTAGGGTACAGAACATGTAGGAAATGGGGCATTATAAGGACTGAGGAAAAAAGTATTAGAAGAGATTAGAAAAAGATTTTGAAATTGAAGTTATGTACATAATACAGTTATTTAAAAAAGGAAGGCTACCCAACCAATTTGAAGCTTAGTTTCTGGAAATAATAGCCAGGAATAATGCTACTTTATATTATATATATATATATATATATATATATATATATATATATATATATATATATATATATATATATATATATATATTATTGCTCCTGGATTAGAGGCCAAGAAATTTACTTTACTGCAAAGCTAATGCTTGCAAATTCTGACATCCCCCAGAGCCAAGTTTTTTTTCTACCTCCTGTTCCAACCAAAATGGAAGTCATGTAGTACTGCTTTATGTGTGTTGAAAATTTTGTATCCAATTCTCGTGTTAGGGCATCTGATTGGTAGAATTTAAATCATATGCCTACACAGACCAGAAGTCAGTGTTTTGACTTAAACATTAAAAAGATACAAATTATTATTTAAGAATTTCCTAAACATTTGCCGGACGGTGGTGGCGCATGCCTTTAATCCCAGCACTCGGGAGGCAGAGCCAGGTGGATCTCTGTGAGTTCGAGGCCAGCCTGGTCTACCAAGTGAGTTCCAGGAAAGGTGCAAAGCTACACAGAGAAACCCTGTCTCGAAAAAAAAAAAGAATTTCCTAAACATATAAGGCTGTTATGCTACTCAGGTAAAAATATTACAAACATCTGAGATTTTAAAATAATTGTCAAAAGTTTACATCTTACTAGAAAAGTGACTATATTTTGGTTTGCATTTTACTAATTACTGTTGATATTGAGTGTTTTTGTATGCACATAGTGGTTGTTAATATGTCTTACTTGGGAAGGTTCTATTCAAATCCTTTGTCCATTTTTCATCTAACTTCCCTTTTATTCTTGGGTTGAAAGAGTTATTTATTATAGATATAAGTTACATTTACAAGTATCATTTGCAAAAATTTTCTCACATTTTTGTATGTGTACTTTACTGGTGATATTTTTGACAGAAAAAATGTTTTTAAGGATTTTTTAAGATTTCAATTCGTCTACCTTTTCTTCTGTCACTTGTACTTTGTTGTATATAAAGGAGGTTTGCATAATCCAAAGTCACAAATATTTACTCCTATGCCTTCTTAGCTTATGTATTTAAGGGTTGCATAATCCAAGGTCACAAATATTTACTTCTGTTCCTTCTTAGCTATGATCTAGTTCTAGTTAATTTTTTTCTATATGGCTTAAAGTTAGGGTCAAACTTCATTCTTTGACATTAGGGCTATTCAGTTTCCTAGCACTGATTGTTGGAAAGACTATTCTTTTTTCATTAAATGGTGCTTGTACCCTTGTAGACAATCAACTGACTATAAATTTAATGTTTTCTTTTTAGATTCTCATTTTTATTCTCCCCCTCTCAGACTATTGGGTAGCAATAGTAGAGAAAAATAAATTATTTATATTATTTCATGATAATCCATTATATGGCTATAACTACTTCATACTTCCCACCTATAATGTGTACAGAATTTACAATATCTGTAAAAATTGCTACTTGACATAATGTGCATTTCCTATATCTTTGTTGGCTTCAAGTGATCCATCCTAAAGTAAGAATGGCCTTAGCACTTTCATTGATGAATTCATAACTATATCTGTACAATATTTCCTTGAATATATAATATATATACTAGAACAGTATAAATACTCAACAAATGCAAGGATGTCAATAATATTATATGTGAACCAATTGTTACACAAAAAGATAAACATAACTGTTTTTAACCTGAAAATATTTTATTAATAATTGCACAAAACTTATTTTTAATCTTGAGCATTTGTCCTTTTTTTTACCTGTTAGAAGAGTATTCTTAAGGAATTCTTTTTAAGTTAGGAGCATCAAGAGGAAAATGGGAGCAGAGGATAGGGAAAAAAGGAAGAGGAGAAGAGAAATAGAAAATAAAGACAACCAGAAAGTAAAGAAGCCAACAAAACAAGAGGAAATCTGATGTGGTTGTGGGGAGGAAGTTTAACATGAACAATGTTCATGACTGGTAGGAGGGGGTCGGGAAGACCTTGAAAAACAAAGCTAAAACTTAATTAAAGCTGAAAAATGGTTTGAAATGAAAATAATCATTAGATTTAGTTCTGGGTAGGATGTAAGTTCTGAAAATAAACTTCTTCCAGAGCCAAATGCAATCCTCAATGCTGTTGTCACCTACACCAGGCTGGCCTGTTTGTAAGAGAGGTTACAATGTGGATGTACCAGCTATCTGAGAGATCCTGATATTTGTAGGAATTTGCCCCACTGTTTTCTCATTCCCAAATTATAAAACTCCCAATTAATGTAGAGAAAAACAAGTGAGATAATTTGAACAAAGTGAGATAAATATTAGTAAATGTGTGGAGCAGGAAGGTATCCTGCTAAGTTGAAACCAGAATCAAAACACCATGCAGTCAGATGTTTAATGTAATATTAACTACTTTCTTGTTACACTTCTGAGACATGAAAGTAGACAAAAAAACCTCAGTAGCAATATAATAATTTATATAAAAGGAAATATTTGAAACAGCCTGGAAGTGTCATAGAGATAATTCCTATGGAGATGTCATCTCTGTGGGACAAAAGGAGCTTATCTAGGGTATACACCCAGGTCCAAGACAGGATATGTTAGTAAAAGAGAGATAATTCATGATTTGGGCCATCAAAGCAAAACTGCATATGAAGAAGTTAGAAATCAGGAGGTATTTCTTCCTTTCCATTAAGAGCAAATTTAATTTCTTTCCCTTTGAAAAGACATGAGAATTATGCTTTATTTAGATACACACATGCACACACACAGTGTTGGGAAAATACAGGTGAAGCCTTTCACTGAAATGGAAGAAAAACAGAAAATATAAGTACTTTTAAGGACTAAAATAGAACCAGAATTCCGATAAATTCTGTATTCTTATTGTGCCCAATCTTTACTTAAATGCTTTCTTTTATTTTTGAGATTATAAATTACTTCAATTCTCCTTTCCCTTTCCTTCCTCCAAATCCTTTCATATACCCCTCCCTGCCCTTTTTTAAATTCATGACCGCTTTTTCATTATTTGTTATTATATGCATATATGTATATAAATAACCTTCTCATTCTGTATATTACTTTTTAACTCTCTTACTTAAAATGCATTTACCAACCAGTGCCAACACATTAAGTGAAATCTATACATTTCTAGTCAGAGAAGCTTACAAATCCCAGAATGCATATAGAACTGGATATGGTTGTGTATACTAGCTAAGCTCAACACCTTGATATTATAGCCTTATACTAGCTAAGCTCAACACCTTGATATTATAGCCTTATAAAATTTTTAATAATTATTTCTAAAACAATCTATTATAATTTTACCTAAAACGTTTACAAAACCATCCACAGTCTTTTTTATAATTTTGCTTGTTTTAACCACAAAGTTTTCTGTAACAATAACTTAGAAATGTGCAGCCACCTTGATAGAGACAAGAAGCCAAAGTAACAGGAATATTTTTATGCAGCTACCAGTTAAATAGTACTACTCTGGAATGGATTTTTCACCAAAATATTTACACAATAACTTGATTCATGTCTACTCTTACTACTCTAGCATCTAGACTCCTTCAATTGTTTCCTAACTTCCAATCCAAGCCATATCTTGAATATATACTCCACAGAGCATCTAAAGAGATCATTACAAAATTATAGTTAAAAATTTAATCACTGCTGTGTGCAAAAACATATAATATTTTCTCAGGCAATTTTGAGTAAAATACAAAATCTTGAACATTACTTTCAGGACTCCAAATTACGTAGCCTTTGCTGCTTCTCATATGCTACCAGTCTTTCTTCACTTTTCCACTGTAAGAATCGAAAGCTAATATTTTCACATTTCTGGCCTCAGGAATTTGCATTACTGAGGTCTATCTGTGGTCAATGAGGTGGTATCTGCATAAAGCCAAATGCCTTTCTCTCTTCCTTTGATTGTTTACTTGCTTAATTTTTGTGGTGCTGGGCATTGGACCCAGAGCCTCATATAAACTCAGTAAATAATAAACCACTGAGCTACATCCTGAAGTCCTTGCTATCTCAGAGTTTTTCTTTTACTCAGATCCAACGAGGGAAGCCTTTCATTACTACCACATATAAAATAACAATTCTTCTCAGCTTCTATATTGTTTGACAGAGAAAAGAAGGGCTTGGAGAGATGGCTCAACCATTAAAGTCTAGGCTCACAACCAAAATATCAAGAGAAAGAAAAACAATGAGTATTGATATCTGATATAAAGTTAGATATAAGGGTCTAGAGTTCAGCTGGGAAGTCTGAGCTGGATATGGAAGTTTATACTGTTCCAGGCAAAGTGTCTAGTGTTTGTAGTTGTCTACAAGTGATAGAAAGCATGATACATTCAAGAATCTTGTGAAACGTTTTGATGATGCATAAGTCACGAAGTCTCTGTTGTTCTATTTTCTATCCGTCACTCACTTTTCTTTGTCTATACTGTCCTTACCATAATTAAGGCCATAATCATATCTTATTCTGGTTTATTGGCATATTATATTACAGTTTATATTTTATATGTCCATTATTGTATGCTATGAATAATGAAGATAAGACCATTAATCAGTTCATTCAACCAGCATGTATTGGTCCTCTATAACATATTATCTGATATTAAGTAGATGGTTTATATACATTTGTTTTATTGAATTATATTGAAACATACTATATAATATTCTGTTGGAGGCAGAATTTTTCCCTAGAAGTTGCTGTGGGATGGTCTGTATGTCAAATTGCTCTGAATGGTCAATAAATAAAACACTGATTAGTCAGTGGCCAGGCAGGAAGTATAGGCGGGATTAACAGAGAGGAGAATTGAGAGAACAGGAAGGTGGAGGGAGACACTGCCAGACACTGCCATGACAAGCAGCATGTGAAGATGCAGGTAAACCACAAGCCACGTGGCAACAGTTAGCAAGAAGCCTGGCATGGCCATACAGTTTGTAAGCAATATAAGTCTCTGTGTGTTTACTTGGTTGGGTCTGAGCGGCTGTGGGACTGGTGGGTGACAGAGATTTGTCCTGACTGTGGGCCAGGAAAACTCTAGCTACAAGAAGTCACCACAATGCATGTCTCACTTAAATTCTTAGAATCTACTGAGCTTATTTAGGACCAACTATATATCATAGTCTAATACAACATCTAAAATAATCATTATCAGGAACTGTTCCCATAAAACTAATCCAATTCTCTATTATAAACAATTTTGTCTTATGTGAAGATCAGAAAATGGCACCAGATTTTCTAGAACTGGAGTTATGAAGAGTTGAGAACTGCCATGCAGATGCTGGGAATCTATTATAAACAATTTTGTCTTATGTGGAGATCAGAAAATGTCACCAGATTTTCTAGAACTGGGTCCTCTGGAAGAGCAACCAATGTTTCTAACCACTGAACCATCTCTCTAGCCCTCATAAATTTATATTTAAATGTTATCATTACTCTCAATAGTGGATTAGATGTATTTCTTTCTGCTTCTCTCCAAAACACTTAATATCCTTTAATATATTTATCTATTGAATATCTTTACTATTAGATTATAATATCCATGGAATAAGATATTCATCTGTTGTTTGTGTTAATTAGTAACATATGGGAGGCTGGGAGAGAAATATTGCCTTAAGTTCAAAGCAGACTGGACTACATGGCAAATACCAGATTGGCTTGAGCTACATAACATGATTCTGTCTCAAAAACGAAAAATAAATTCATATAATTAATTAATTTATTATTATATTTTACTTTCCTTCTAATCCCTAAACCTGGTGCAAATTTGACTCTCACTGTTTGCTTATTGTTTACTTAATTAAGGATCTCATACTTTATTAAAGAAAATAATAGACTATTTAAATTATCTTAAGGTATAGTAAAGATAAAAATGGAACTATTTGCTAGTTAGATATGTTTACTTCTTTTCTATAATCAATATTTATAGAAAACTTTTCTTATAGGAGTAGGATATTCTGCAAGTATTGTGGTCACGGGATTAATGTGTATGCCTGCTCCATATGCCAATGACTATCTTGAGAGTATGCCATTTTAAGTTGAATCTTCACAGTGTCTGAAGTAGTCTCTCAGAAAATAAGAATCAGAGTAATATCTACCATTTATTGAGTGCTTGTAATACTTACTATTCACATCATTTCCAGTTACTCAGTTTTTAGCAAATAAATTAGTCAATGTCTCAGTTTCACAAGTGGACAACGTGAGAGTCAGAAGTCTTAAGTAACTAAACCAAACATCACACAGCTACTAATTAATGGAACTGGTTGTAAACCCAGATCTGACTTTAAAGCCTTCTCTAGACTGGCTTAGTTGCAGAGATGTTTTCTGTGACCCTTGGAATTCACTAGGATCAAGCTATGGGAGACTCCTTAGTTATCATAGTCTTATCCAGGCTTCAGGGGCTTAAGTTCTTTTTTTCAGCAGTGTAATTCCAGGTAAAATTGTAACAAGAGCAAAGCTTGTGACTATCCTTTGCTTTAAAATGTAACAAAGATAAGGCTTGTGACTGTCCTTTGCTCTAAAGTACACAACATGCTTTGGTTCAGAATGTCAATCCTTGCAAATTCCATTGGAGTTTGCCTCCAACAAACACTTTAAACCTCCTAGTCATCTCTTCTTTTCCACTAATCCCTTCCTTTTATTTCACAATTCACCAGCTTTCCTGTTGTTGATGAAATCTTACAACTATGCCATGATTTGGTTTCCTCTCAACCTATTGATGCTTGAGTTTCTGCTCTACCACAAAACCTTTTCTCAATTATTCACCTATAGTCCCATGTGACCAAATTAAGTCAGATATTTTAAACTATTTCCCTAATTCATGTCTTCATTGAAATTTTCTCTGCAAATCTATAACATCATGCTGTTCGGATTCCTTTCCAACATATGATAATTTGTTATTTGGTTTCTCCACTGGTTCTTTATCTTTTTGCCCTCTAACTTTCCACATGGTACACAATCCTCTCTATTACTTTCCTGTACTTCTGAAGTTTCATCCATTTTCAAAAATCCAATGATCTCTTCCATGTTAACAGGCCCTAAATTTCTCTGTTCTTGATTTTCACTCAAATTTTAGTCCCACATCATTAAGTTTATACTAAATGTTCTCACTTGAAAATGTCTCATGATCACCTCAAGTTCTATACTTCCCCCAAAACAACTCAAAGATCTTATCATCTTTTGCATTTGTTGTACCGCATAGAGAATATTGGCCCAAGCATCAAGAGACCTGGGTTCTTTTGCTGATTCTGCTTTTCATTTCATGCTTTATTTCAACAACACAGTATAATTATAATAATCACAAAGAAAGTACCTTAAGAGCACATCGTTGGATATTCAGTGAGTTAATTTTAGTTGTAAAGATAAGACATACATAAATTATTACAGTACAAATTAGAAGTGATAAATACTTAGCTGGAAAATATAGCTCTCAGTAGAGTGCGTGCCTAGAATGTATGAAACCCTTGATTCACAGCATATACACGGTGTGGTGACATATGCCTGTAATTCCAGTACTCAAGAAGTGGAATCATCAGGATTGGAAGTTTTAAATCATCCTTAATTACAGAGGTGCTCAAGACCAGCCTAGATTCATATAAAAATAAAACAAATATTTTTAAAAATTGATAAATTCCACAAAAGCACAACTCTCCTGTTTTGAAAGTTCAGAAGTACAAATGATAAGACATTGGAAATTTTATACTGTACCTCATACTTTAAATGATCTTTAAGTCAGAATAAGACTCCATAAATTAAAGGAGAAATCAGAATAAGCAGATAGGTTGGAATTTTTAATACAATTTTATAATGGAGGTTTGATAATATGGTTTCTAACATTTTTTTCTAGCATTAATATTGTTTTAAATTCATCTTCACCTTACTACTTCTCCATATGGTAACGTATCAGTTATTGTTATACCATCCTCATTTCCCATTTTCACTGTCAATTCCCTAAACTAGCCCTTATTATTTTTTGTTTAAATTTCTCCAAGGTGCTCTAAATTTCTAAATTAGCTGAGCTAATTCCAATATCTTCCTAACCAATGTATTGTGTACTTTGTGTCTTTTTAAATTTTAATTTCACATTATTTATTCATTTGTTTGTTTGTTTGTGTTGGGGAGGTTGGTTTTCTCCTATCATGTGGGTTCTGGGATTTGAACTCAGGTCCTCAAATTTGATAGCAAGCACTTTTACCTGCTGAACCATCTCACTATCTCCCAACCCCAGTATATCTTTCTTAACATAGTTTATTTTTATACTTTATTACTTTGTTCAAAATTTTATTTCTGATTCCTAAAACATTAATTCTAAATTATTCTGCCTGTCATTCAAGTTATTCTCCAACATTACACATTTCATTCCTATTTTCAATATATCTCTTACATAAGACAGTTTGAATGTGTCATTCTCAGAACTCCATGTGCTAGTTGGTTTTTGACAATTGAACTTTCCTCGTGTAATCTTCATGTGAATTATGTATGCTTATTCAGTTTTTTTCTTGCCCAGATACTAATTTCTCTGTGAGTCCTTCACTGCTTTTGTAACTCCTAAAATGCTTTATATTTTATTCTTATCTTTTTTAGTCTATATAATGTTTAGACATATTCTTTCACCTTTAAAATCTCTTTGAGTTAGCTGTCATAAGTGACCTGAGCAATCAGTTACTATAAAGTGTTTAAAGATGTGATTAATTTATTGTAAATTCACAATTGAGAGATTTTTTAGAGTAGTAAGGAAAATATTTGGAGGGCAGAGTAATTTTTATGGTCTTCTTCAAGGTTATTTATTTATTTTTGGGAAATCAACAGCTTGCTGAAATATATGGGCTGATTTGTGCTGAGATAGTATCTACAAACTTACTTGGAATGGAATTAATGTCATTAAGGTATTTTATAAAGAAAGGTGCTAGATTGAGAAACAAGAATTTGTGTTTGCTTCTAGTTCCCACACTGTCACAAACTACTTAGATGATCTTCAGCAATTTAATGAATCTGTCCAATCTATTTCCCAAAAAGTATACCATTAACAGATTTACTGAAATGCACTGTTACAAAAACATAATAGTTTTGTAAAGCAAAATGCCAGATAATACATGCTGAATTTTGTAATGTCTCATCAAGAATTTTCTGTATAGAACTGTACTTATCTGATAGTCTATCAAAAATCATCAAACTACATAAGTAATTTGAGAACATAGTAGTTTAAAATGCAAAAGTCAGGAAATTATCCAGGTTTATTTCCAAGAGTCATTTAACTATTCATTCAATAACCATTAATTGTATGAGTAGTGTATCAGTCCCTAGAGATACAGCAATAAAGACAAGTGCAATAAGTGTTGTATGTACCACCAATAATAACTGTCTAACATGGTAAAGAGATAATCATAATAAAGGTTAACAAATTCTGTGAATGATCCTCAATATAATTATTTGGCATAGGTATCCTAAAATATAAGGTTAAATAATCTTGGTTAGTTTTGTTCCCTTAATATAGATTCACAGAATAAAGGGGGAAATAATTAGGCAACCCATTTGTTCAAATTTAAATGTGTACCTTAAAACAATGAAAGGTGGAACTGGAGAGATAGCTCAGAGGTTAAGAGCCCTTGTTTTTGCAGAGGACCCTGGTTCAGTTCCCAGCACCTACATGGTGGCTCAGTATGCCCTCTTCTGTTTTCATTGCATGCACATGGTGCACTTACATACGTGTAGGTGGGGCACTCATACACATAAGATGAAAAAATTTTAAAAATTAAAAGATGTCTAATTAAAGTCATTTCTTGCCTTTCTTATGGGCTGAATTAAGGTGAGAACAATTTTTAAAATGTATAGTCACTATTCATTGAGTGCTTTTTATATGCCAATCACATAATAAAACTTCTAAATGTAAGACCTTATGCAAATTACAGGGCAACAACATAATTCTATGATATGGAAACTATTTCTGTCTCTATTTTAAAGATGAAGACATAGGCTTGCGAGTGGGAGTAACTGAATTTTCCGAACTCAGATATATACCTCCTAATTTGAGAAGTCAAAATTGTGAATGTTGATCTGTTGGCCTGGATCTAGCTAGTAGTAAGTTCTTGGTACATAGTTGATGTACAATAAATACTTGTTAAAGGACTACATTACTAATCTATTATCTGCAGATGAACCTATGATTTAGTTTTTATGGTTTTCATAATTTCAATAAGCTCAAGTGTAAGGACAATGTTAAGCCATAAAAAAGAATTTACACAGGAAAATCTTTTGACTGGTAATCATAGTTGAAAAAACACATTTAGAATTGCTTATAAGTTATGTATATAAGTATTATATACACATATGATATATATTAACAGAATAATTTGAAGAACTTTTACAGAGCACATATAAACACACAACCATGCATTTTTTAAAGTTTCTGTTTTCTTTTGTTCTAATACTTCTAAAAGGGTGTAAATAATATAATGGCAAAGCTAGACAGGGCAATTATCAAATCAAATTTCCTTGTGTTAATGTAGAAATTGGGGCTCTAGAGAGGAAATAAATTGTAAAGGTCACACAAGGAATTAGAGTAAGATTAAGAATCTGAGTTTCCAGACCCACAAGTTTGTTTTAGTCCAAACTGTCACCATTTACCATCTTAATTTTATAGATGGGGTAACCAAAGCATCCTAAGAATGTTGATGGCCAAGTTCCTGCCACTAGTCCACTGAAGCACCACTTTAATTTTAAATATGAGGCTTGAATTTATTCCAATGCTTCTGTCTGGTTGTGAAAAGGAAAACCCCCACCCTTCTTACTGAACTAAATAATGGGCTGAAGATAATTTACAGAAAGATTTGTCTTTCTCTCTAAGAGTAAATTAAGGCTGCTTTATTGCTTTATTTTCAGAACCCAGAAAGTCCCAAGGAGGCTCCATAAAGGCAGGAATCCAGAACACCTAGCACAAAAGGAAGGCACTTAATAAATATTTGTTGTTAAATGTATGACATGCTGAAGGAAGAAAAGGAATGTAGGTTGGGTAATGGTTTCCCAGAGGATGATGGATGGACAATCATTAATGCTGAAAAAAAAAAAGTGGGAATGAATGGGAAAAAGAGGTGGAGGAGGCCCTTACAGAAGCTCAATCTTTATCGGATTGAAGCTACACTCAATCAGCAAATTCTGGGCGTTTTGTGAGTGGCAGAGATATCTAAATAAGGCCCCCTTATTTACACCCCCCCCCCGGAACCCCACTCCCCTTTAAAATTTGTATCAGTCATTACCCAGGGACCGGATACAGAGATTCCTATGGGGAGTTCTAATGGGTCGATTCAATTTCAGCTGGATGACGCCACTTAGCCAAGCATTAAGAGCTACAGCTCCGGGAAAGCCACGACACAGAGAAGGGGGAGAGAAAGAAATTATAGCAAGGAGCAATAAATCCCCTCCCATCCTCCCCTATAACCCATTCATAAGACCTCCAGAAATCATCTACATTCACAAAACAGCCAGCTAGCTGAGCTGAACACACAGTGCAACCTCACCCTACACACATACTGCCGCAGATCATATACCAACACACCCAGAGCTGTATAAATAATCACACACTAGCGGTATCTATTGCTCCGTAGAGATACCCTGTGTCTACAACTGCAGTTTCTGCTGCTTCGGTTCTTCTGACAGATTGGAGGAGACCGAGGTGGAGGTGGAGGCGGGGACCAAAGGGAGGTGGGGGAGTAGGTAAGGGAGGAGGAAGGGGAGAAGGGGAGGGGGAGGGGAAGAGGAGGGGAAGGAAAATATTGGAGGAGGAGGAGGGGGGAAAGAAACTGGAGGAGGAGAAGGGGGAGGAGTAAGAGGCGGAGGAGGGGGGAGGAGAAAGAGGAGAAGGAGGAGGAGAAAGAAGAGGAGGAGGAGAAAGAAGAGGAGGAGGAGAAAGAGGAGGAGGTGAACTTACCCTGCTGAGCTTTCTTTGGGGAATACGTGCATCAAGATTCAGCTCTGCATGTAAAATCCATACAGAGTGTCTGCCACTACAGGTCTGATTCTCACCGCCCCCCCCCCCCACCCAACACCGCCGTTTTTTCCCTCTCTCTCCCTCTCTTCCCTTCTCCCTCTCTTCCTTTCTCCCTCTCCTGCTGTGACGGAAGGACCAAGACAGAACTATCTCTGTTTTTATCTTCTCTTCCACTAAAGGAGTTTTCATTCAGACTTTCCGAAGAGAGGTGGAGAAACCTAAAGACTACGGAAAAGAGGTCTTTTGAGCCAGATCGAGCGTTAGTTCTTCTGCTTTTCTCGGCATGGATAAACCATTTTCTCAAGGTAAGCCACAGAGATTAGCATTTAAAGACTTCAGAATTCCTTCCATGCGATGCACAGATTGCCATTCATTCCAGTTTTCGGTGTGGTGTGGTGTGTGTGTGTGTGTGTGTGTGTGTGTGTGTGTGTGTGTGTGTGCGCGCACGCGCGCACGCGCACACACACACACACACACACACACACACACACACACACACACACACACGAAAGTGCCTGGGTAAAATAAAATGAGACATTTAAATGAATCAGCTCTTGTAGAAAATTATCCATACTGGAAATTTAGAAATCAAAATAGGAATTCAATAGGATTCTTTTTTAGCCAAATGCCAATTTAATGTGTAGTCTGTTGACCTTTAATGTATTTTGGTGCTTACCTAAGCCCCTTACTGCGCAGCCTAACCACCCAAGGTGAGGACGTAGGAAGAGCCCATGCTGAGGCCAGTCTGGCTGCCCAGCGGGCATCCTTGTCAGCGTGGGGCTAGTCTGCTATTGGCTCACAAGTCTGGGCTGTGCATCGTTCAGATTTCATCACATCACCTTGCCTTGGGTAGAAATGGCGCAAGCTGACACGGCATAACCCCCCCCCCCCCCAACACACACACACACACACTGAGTCAGAGCAATGATTTAGAAATTTCTGGATTCATGCCTAGGTATATGTGTACGTATCTGTATGTGGCATATAAGAATTTTGTCCAAAATAAGAACCTGTGAGCATGTCTAGTTAGTCAAAAGACGTTTGATAGAATCTAGGCAAATGATTTACAGTACACTTCCTTCCACACATCTATCACTCACCTATGAATGTTGCAAATCAAGTTCCATAAACAGAAAACAAATATTGAACTCTTAAACAGATATTGCATTTTGAAATGCAAATTATTGTTGCTTTTCTGCACATATTAAAACCTCACTGTAATGTGATGTATTATCACATGGAGTGTATAAGGTGTTAAAGCATGTTCCCAGCAAGTCAGCTACATACAAAAATACAAATAAGGCAGACTAGCAGTTTATTCACAATTAAGTATACCATCGTCTATTTGAGTTTAAAATACAGTAAGATATTGTAAAATGCTAGAAATTTTATTTTTGTGTCCTGTTTTTAGGTTTCTAGCTGAGAAACATAATCTAGTAATATGAGTGACTCAGATTTAAAGATATTTATTCAGATTGAGTAGTAAGGAAGCAAATGATTGAAAAGGAGACTAATTCTTCATAGAAGAATTTGAGACTTAGATATGCAGCCAAAATCCAGGACAGAATTTAGACCAGGGCAAAATGGGATTTTAAAAATCTTTCTTACATACATCTTCATTTTGCAGATGAAGAAACAGAGAGGTCACTTGCCTATAGTAACACAGCAAAGTAAAACCAGCATTAAGACTATACCCCAAGTTTCTTGTGTCTTAGAAAATAATTTGGGGCTTGTAAAAAGATCCCAGTGTCTTAAATGAACAACTCACTTCTTAGAATTTTCCTCACCATTAGAAGTATATGAATTTGTTCAGTGTTAAAATTTTTCTCTGCATCACTCATCACTAAAACACCTATATCTTTAATAATGCCAAGCTCTTAAAACTGCAAGGCTCAAGGGCTTGAAATAAACTGCTATGAGTCTTAATGAAACTATTAAAGTAATGAATAGGACTGGGGTAGCAATGTGACAAGTTAAGAGTTAAATGTGGTGAGAATCTGGCAGCTCTAGCAAGATGTATGCGGTAGGAGGGAGGCCCAGTCAGTAACAGAGAGGTCAGTAATGTAAACTATATACAACTTGGTATTTGTAAGGGGGTGTGTGTGCTTTGATAGAGATGCAAATGCTTTTGAACAGAGGATTTTTAGAGAGCAGACTTTGGTATAGTAGAACTAAGAAAACATATAAAGCCATAGCAGAAATTCCCCCTATGTTTGCTTTCAGTTATTCTGAGAACAAGTGTATATAACAGCAGACTACAGGGGAAAAAAAAAAACACCTCACAGCCATTACACAGTAAGGTACAAAACAGCATTGAGCCTATAAAAGTGGGAGAAAACAGGAGTAAGCTTTTCTTTCTTTTCTCCTCTCTTTAAAAACCAACCTTGAATAACACTCTATCAAAAAAGATTTATTATAGAAATCAGAAATGTCTTAAGGCACCAGCAAAGAAGAGCTTTAGGCAGAAAAGTTTTCAACATTTGTTTCAACATGGCAGATTTTAGGTTTTAGAGAGAAAAACATTTTCTTTCATTAAAAAACATTACCATTTCATGAATAGGTTTAGCTTCCTAGTAAGAAAAGAAATTCCTGTTTAGGTTGTATATAGCAAATTTCATGGCTATAGAAAAACTATTCAGAAAGCCATGAGCACCTGGCCAGCAAGACTGACGGGGGTGGGTTTACAATGCGTCATTCATTACTGCAGAGGTACTACGTGACAAAAATCACTAGATTCCATCCCTATATAACCAAGACTCATAACCACATTGACTGCTATTTAATATGTGATATGTATATTCTTTGTCATTTATCAAAATATCAGATTGACCACAGGCAGTTTAAATGTTGCTGCTCACAAAGAATGGCTTTTTAATGGGTGGACTCCTGAGTAATAAACATGCATGCAGTGGTAGTTTCTCATCTAGTCTACACACATTTTCTCATGTAGTCTATAAGTAATATCTTGCTTATTTGTTTTTCAGCATTCCTCCCCGTTACCTTCTGCTATAGTACACACACACACACACACACACACACACACACATATATATATATATATATATATATATATATATATATATATATATATATACTGATTATTTTAGTTTATCTTTTTCTAGCTAGATTGATTTACCAGGCCCAGAATGTCAAAAAAATTGTCATCCAGTCCTTTAATTACTATCTAAAATCCAATATTATGGTGATCCTCCCTGCCCTGATTAGATCTCAGAACCCATTCTAATTAAAAAAAAATTAAGAGCAAGAAGAAACTAACCTCATACTGTCAGCCCCCTTACCTGAGGGCAATGGCAACAGTGATTCGTTATTCTATATTTCTTTAATCATTCAACCAAATCTCTCATTCTTGCAAAAATCTAATCACTGTCCTAATACACCTCCGTAACCTAAACACCACGTGACCTTCTGGTACCAAGCAGAAACCCCCTTGAATATTTTTATTATTGGTTCTAAGTTGTTTATATTATGACCTAGATTCTATCAAGTTTAGCTTTCAACTTTGTAGTCATGCCCAAGCATTCAGTGACTTCACTGTAATCCCATTTTAGGAATATAATACAATTATCTCCTGTAATTACTTCTTGACATTTTTCATGTATTTTTGACACTGATATATCTAACTATATCTAGCATGTATTGCTGTATTTAAAGCATACAAGATTTGAATGAGTCCACCTCATTCTGTATTTGATAAGTTAGATATAAACCCATTTCTTAAATACTCTTCATGGTCCAAAGCACATTCACCTATAATCTACAAGCAATGAATACTGTCTATTTCTTTCAAATGCTAAGACTATGACTGTGTAAAGATTTAGAAAAGCTATGAACAGGAGGTTTCAGGGACTTTAGGTTCAAGGAAGTGAATCTATTTTTATTTTTGAATTGTCCAAATAAACAAGGGCACTTTGCCCAACTTATTCTCAAGAACTTGAAGATGTAAATGGTGTGGATGAAAAGAATGATTAAATTACATAGCTATAGAAATACAGACCATTATGGGGCATTATTCTTGGAGATCACCTAGACCGCCCCTATAATTATATAGGCAGTGAAACTTAGGCCTAAAGAAAACAAGTGATTTGACAAAAGTATTGTACATATTTGAGTCTTTGGGCATACTAATGTTTATCTAATTTTTAAGCAGATGTAAATTTAGCTAATCATATTTATATGAGAATATGGCCTCAAAAGCCACCAAAGTGCAGTCATTTTTAGTTGCTGAACTCTTTATGAACTGTATTAGTATTATTCCTGTTATTATTTCACTTTGGGCCCATTTTAGTGTTGTTTATTTTATGTGGAAACCTAAACAGACTCTGTTCTCTAGCTCTTTGTTCATTTTTATTGACTATTCATTCAATATATCCAAACTATACAAAAGTATGAGTAATTGGTTCTTTTAAGGATACGTAAAATCTGCTAGATTTCAAATATGTACTCTATTCATGCTAATGATCATTATGTCCTGGTGTTCCATGTTGCCTCTTTGATTCATGTTTCCATTTCTTTTTTTAACATTCAGTCTTCTAGGTACAGGAGTCTACTACCTATAAAATATTTTCTGCAAGGTCACCATTTATCGATTCTACACTATATCAACACCTTCAGGAGAATGACTACACAACCATTTTTGGCACAATGAAAATGTAAGAATATATTTTCTAATATTCAACTAAGTTTAAATACAGTATAAGAATATGTCTTCTCTTTACAAAAAAAAACATTTTTTAGTGTAAAGTAGATATAGAGAAAAGCAGTCTAGGCAGAATTTGTTTGGTAAATGCATTTGTATAGTTATAGTGATATTTGAAATAATTCAGGGCTTGTATTATAGTTTGATATAGTTGTCCCATTGCCCAATGTTATATATAAAAGGTGTTTGATTTTGGAAGCTGAGCATGGTAATGCATACCTATAGTCTCAGCTACTCTGGAGACTGAAGCAGGAGAATGATTGGATATATACATGTCCATGTACACATATGAGCAGCTTCTCTTGGTAAACCTATAAAGTTTCGTCTATTGAATCAATATTGCTTTAGGAAATGACCTTTTTTAACATTTGGCTCCATTTTTATTAGAATTCAGATGCTCAAAACTTAGATTAACTTTCTGTGAACTTAATCACATGGTGGAATACAAAAAGAATTAATGATATAACATTTGTTCCCAAACTGATTTATCCTTTGAAAAGGAAGTCCATACTTGCCTGAAAATAAGTGAGTTTACTTACAAACTAAAGGTGTTACATGAAGCCTACAATACAGCATTTGAAAGATGAAGTGGTGATAAGTCTTAACTTGGATCCCTTGAACTTGTGACTTGTATATTCTCATGTATTGTTTCTATTTCTTTTCTCCTAGGATTTTCTGATGTGCTTTGAGGTCCGTATAACTACAAGGGCTCTTTTATTTTTTTTAATCACCGTAAGTGCCACTCTGACCCCAAATCACTTACAGCTCAAAAATCTAGGCAAAATGGATACCACAGCTGTAGATGAGTTCCAACAAATTCTGCCTATTGAACAGCTGCGCTCTACTCATGCTAGCAATGATTATGTGGAACGGCCTCCAGCACCCTGTAAACAGGCTCTTTCCAGCCCTTCCCTTATTGTGCAAACCCACAAGTCTGATTGGTCCCTGGCTACCATGCCTACTGTTCTCCCACGCAGTATCAGCCAGTGCCATCAGCTGCAGCCCCTGCCTCAGCATCTGAGCCAATCTAGCATTGCCAGCTCAATGTCCCAAAGCACCACTGCCTCTGATCAAAGGCTCTTGGCCAGCATTACACCCTCTTCTTCAGGCCAGTCCATCATCAGAACCCAGCCTGGAGCAGGGACCCACCCAAAGGTCGATGGTGCTCTGAAGGGAGAAGCTGAGCTATCTGTAGGGCATCCCAGTGATCACCTCTTTATCTGCGAGGAGTGCGGGCGCTGCAAGTGTGTCCCATGCACAGCGGTTCGCCCTCTTCCCTCCTGCTGGATGTGCAACCAGCGTTGCCTTTGCTCTGCTGAGAGCCTCCTTGATTATGGCACTTGCCTCTGCTGTGTCAAGGGCCTCTTCTATCACTGCTCCACTGATGATGAAGACAACTGCGCTGATGAGCCCTGCTCCTGTGGGCCTAGCTCTTGCTTCATTCGCTGGGCAACCATGAGTCTCATCTCCCTCTTCTTACCCTGCCTGTGCTGCTACCTGCCTACCCGTGGATGCCTCCATCTGTGCCAGCAGGGCTATGATAGCCTCCGGCGACCAGGCTGCCGCTGTAAGAGGCACACCAACACTGTGTGCAGAAAAATCTCTTCTGGTAGCGCACCCTTCCCTAAGGCCCAGGAAAAGTCTGTATGACCTTCCTACAAGATGAATCCAGAATGTTCTCCTTCTGACCCTCTTCAGTAAAGCATAAGCCTCATGTTTTGGGGAGGGTGTGAGATAATAAACTAGCCAAAGTTAGGGCCTCACCTCTTTTGTTCCTGCAGCATCAGGAGAATGGCAAAGTATATCCCAGTGCAGGATGCCTTGCTCTTTTTCACAGTATCTATCCTATCTTCTTCAGTCTTTTTACATCCGGCCTGCTCAGCTTTTATGGCTGTCATGGCAAATTCAGGTGATATGTGGGCATGAGGTTTGGACACTGAGGACTGACAGAGCCAGCAATGTGGAGGTTTAGGGGCTCCCCAAGGTAATGCCTTTCAATGCAGGCTCTGATTGTCACTCTGCTTTCCACAGTGCCTTTGAAGACTTTCTTCTCAGATGGTCATCACAGGTGCATGTGGAATAGCGTTCAACCTTCCAGGGAATATGACTCCCCCCTCCTTCCCTCCCTCCCTCCCTCCCTCCCTCCCTCCCTCCCTCCCTCCCTCCCTCCCTCCCTTCCTCCCTCCCTCCCTCTCTCCCTCTTCCACCTTCCCTTCCTTTCCATCTCCCTGACTCTTCTTTCATTATTCTGTTCATTTTTAGCCTCTCCTTTTACTTTGCCACATTTCTTTTTCATTTCCTACGTTTCTATTATTCTGCTTTCTAAGACTAATCTTTGTCTATATTTTTATTTTGTTTGATATCTTTGTTTCTCTCTTCCTGCCTTTCTTTCTCTGACACATTCAAAAGTGCTGTTTTTTTTGTTCGTTTGTTTGTTTTTGTTTTTGTTTTTCGAGACAGGGTTTCTCTGTGTAGCTTTGCGCCTTTCCTGGAACTCGCTTTGGAGACCAGGCTGGCCTCGAATTCACAGAGATCCGCCTGCCTCTGCCTCCCGAGTGCTGGGATTAAAGGCTTGCGCCTGCCCGGCAAAAGTGCTGTTTTTCCATAGGTGTTTCCTTAGATGCCAAACTTTGCTATGCTATACTATTTACTAAATTGTATTAAAGGAAATGGATTATTGTAATGAACTGATCGCTAGCAATAGTTGGTATCCCAATGTGTGTATGCACTCACAATCACACTCACCTGTTTGTGAGCATATGAGGCTCTCCTATATTTCCAAATTCAATTAGTTGGAGTGTTTTTCTCCTTTTCCTGATAATCAGCTTGTAGTACTGACAGATTCTACTAGCATGCTGAGTAGGATAGTAAATCAGGATGCTCATAACTTTGTATGTCTGACCCAAGTGCCAAAGGCAGACGTGCTTTATAGCTAAATGAACAAAGCAAAGGATATTACAGAAGTATGTTCTCCCTTAGAAGCTAACTGCCCTGAGACTGCATGGCTCAGGCCTTAATAATGGATATAAAAAGTCATAAAATTTTAGAGCTGGAAGGAATCTTAAATATTAATCTAGTTCAATGTTATAATTTTACAGATGGGAAAACTGAGGCCTGGAAATAGAAAGGAAATTGCCCAAGGCCACACACTTGAGTTGATAGCAAAATTTGACAGGAACACAGGCCTTCTGACTCCTACTTCATTGTTCCTCCCCTTCATTATACTGGCTCATTGAACTTTTTCTTATGACTCTGTTAACAATTCCAGAAAGTGATTCCCTTCCAATTACTTTTCAGAAACCATGAGAAGTTAATGTGGTGGCCATTCTGCAGTGCATAGTGGGTAGTTAGTTAACTACTGGGTATGAGGCTTCCCCCAGTGGACATCACCTTTGACTCTGTACCTTGTAGAAGCTCAAATGTGGGGGAAAAACATAATGAAGCCCTAATCAAGCTGTATCTTCGCCATTGCATCTACTCTTTGCTGCACACACTGTGCTCCTTCCTGGCTTTGTCTGCAATGGTAGCTGCCTAAGAACCTAGATTTCAGCAAAGGTGAACAACTGAGATGAAAGATATGTAATGCACAGAAATGACTCCCCTCTTAAAATGTACAAAGAGCCTGTGCTGCGAACCCCTGTCAATAAGAAAAAGGCTGCAATGGTGATGGCAGGGTGCAAAAGACTGCTACTAAGAGACATGAGAATTTTATAGTTTCCTTCTGTAAGTAAACCCAAAATTTGTCAAGGAATTCAGATATTGGGGGCACTTGCTTGAAATCAAGGTGCTCCAACTTAGTTTAAGACTTCCAGACTCTATATATCATCTCTTTTAAAGTGTGCATGGATGTGTGCTGCAGGGTGAAGTGAGGAGAAGTATATAGTCATGCACAGGAGGAAGAAAGGGAATTCTATGTCCCTTTATTGGATACATACTGCAGAAATATATGCCACAAAGTATATATGGGCTATGAAACTTCCTGAAGTGTATTGACATTGGGTTGCACACAGCCCCATACCTTCACTTATATCTCCTCTTGTAGAATTGCTTTGCTCTATTTTTGTATATATAAGTATGTTATGATGATTATTAATATTGTTAATGATATTGCTGCAAATGGTGCCATATATAAGGTTAGGCTTCTTGAAACATTTATAAACCCTAATCCAATACCTGAATACCTGTAACCTCTTATGTTGCTTTTAAATCCTTTAACTTTAAATAATTTGTGTTTAATCTTAAAAATCTGCCTAATTGTACTTCAAACTTATCTACCCCTAAAAGCTATACCCAGTTGTTTGGGTCACACTGTATGGTGATGAGTAGCAACACACACTTCTCTTTGCTTCTGCCCAAAATTTGCTTAGAGTCAAGATATCTAAGGATTCTCTGACATTAGTGCATTGTTCTGGAGCTAAAGTTACTCTATGGATGCTTGCTTATTAGTTCCAAGCCCCTTCTTAATAGCTCCTTGATATTTCAACCCTGCAGTCCTTACTCAGGCAAATTGTGCACTGCCAGAAGGGCCCTGGGCTCTGCCATACACCCAGAGGAGTTCTTCTCAGTGTATTTCTAAATGGCCTTATACTTGGTAGAAGAAACTGAAGGGTTCTTGAATGCAATCTGCTGCCGAGTCAGGGCTTTCACTTATGTCCAAGTTGGCCTGATATGGACTGCATCTGCTTTACATAAAGATGGGTCCTGTTGGGGTATGCACACAGACATGTGAGTGCGCATATGTATCCCTTCTGTGGTTTCATATAGATATATGTGTATATATATGTAAATATATAATCACACATCTCTCTATATTTTAATGTATTGCACATGTATATTTAAAATATATACAAAATAACTCTAAATCCTTCAGAGTGGCTCTGTTTTCATTATTTCTCTGCTTTGTGATATGTACTGTATAAACAGGAATGTATAGGTGGTTTCCTGCTTGGCATTTCTTTGCAGTTAGGTCATTCTGCACCTAATTCCACATACTGGTGCCTTGATAGGTGTTCTATGCCATTAGCCAAAAGTTTTCTTTTAACCTTAGCTCATTCTTCCTTTATCATAATAGCTATAATAAAGATAGTGCACCCTTATATACTGCTATGTGGTAAGCATGGTAGTATATTGTCTATATCTAGCATTACCTGTATTATCTCATTTCATTCTCAGGGTAACTGTGTGATACTATTTGTTTCTCCATTTCACAGATGAGAAAATGAAGCACAGAATTATCAAGTAACTTATTAAAAGTGGAACTAAGATTTGAGCCTAGGTACTTTACTCTCAAGTCCATGTTCCAGAGTCAGGTATGGAAATTTGAAGTACCATATAAACCAGTACAAAGTAACATGCCTCGATAGTGATTAGTTCTTCTCTTAGTTCTACTCCATCTATCACCCTGGAGTTAAACATATGCCTATGTTAAGAACAAAACAACAATTACAGACATATTAGTTGTATTGCTTCCAAAAATGTTGGCATTACAAACTCCTGACTTGAGTCCAGAGTTATTTTCATTTAAAAATTTTCAGGTATCTTTTTTTTAAAGATTTATTTATTTATTATGTATACAGAAGAGGGCGCCAGATCTCATTACAAATGGTTGTGAGACACCATGTGATTGCTGGGAATTGAACTCAGGACCTCTGGAAGAGCAGTCAGTGCTCTTAACATCTGAGCCATCTCTCCAGACCTCAATTTTCAGATATCTTAACTTAGGTTTCCTAAAAAATAGAAATTGAAGCTAAAGCTGATGTACAATCTATGCAAACAGAAGTGAGGACAATAGTAAAAGCTGATGTACAATCTATGCAAACAGAAGTGAGGACAATAGTAATGAGTTATGGAAAGAAGGATAGCAACTATTAGGAAGTATAATAACACTGTTTCATGACAAACTATTTTCTTAATCTATGACAGGCCCTATGAAATTATTACATCTCTATATATCCCATATGGGGGAAATTTATTTGCTAACTCTCATCTCATTATTTATAGATACTTTCTTATGTCATAACAGCTATTCTGTTATTCTGGGTAGTACACATGTGGCTGTCCATGCATGTAACCTTGGCCACAATGAAGAGACATTGTTGTTCTACTAGAGAAAGCAAGGGGTATGTGTAGATATGAAGTTATAGATTTAAGGTGATGCCAGACTGGTGCCTACATCTTTAGTCCCTGGTTAGAACTTTCTTATTTAGATAAAAGTGGGAGATGTAGTAGGTAGCTGTTCCACCTATGACTTTGAAGTTACCTGCTGCTGGAGACCCTTAAGACCTGGGATGCACATATGCGGCCCTCTCTTCACCTCCTTGTGGTATTAGATGCTGAGATCTTGGACCAGGCAAATCAGCATGGGCCATAGCTCAGCTTTCCTGGACCCTATGTTGAATCTTCCATGGTAGTGAGTTAATCCACAAATAAATTCCTTTGCTCATTAAGTAGACTCAATGGATTTCTCCCACTAGGCCACATTCTTTTATTTTGAGGCAGTGTCTCAATGTATATTCCTAGCTGGCCTGGAACTCACTGTATAGGCCAGGCTGGCCTCAAACTCACGGAGATCTGCCTGCTTTCCAAGTGCTGGGTTTAAAGGTGTGTACTACCATGTCTGGTTTTAATCATATTATTTTTAGGTGAGTTAGAGGCAATCTACTATCTCTAAAGTATGAAGGACTATACTGTGCTTACAAATGACTTGTTTTAAAGGTCTTTTTCCCCAACATGGATATGAAGTCCCTAGTTCAACTAAAGGAGTTGAAAAGTTTCAAAATATCCTTATTTTTAGTATAGAATTTTACTTCATTTTAATGAACCACTTAAATACTATAAGTATGTGTATACATATGTTCATTTAGGTTAATAAGCATAATAACAGGAAAATTAGGTAATAAATTCATCAATATTGATTAAATTAGGCATTTTTGAAACAGGAAAATAAATTTGTTGACTAGTATGTTTGTCAACTTTATCACTGTGACAAAATATCTGAGATATTCAAATTTGAAAGAAGAAAGGTTTATCATAGGTCATAGTTTCAGTCCATAGTGGCTGGTCATTGCTTTTGAGGCCTTTAGAAGGCAGTAAATTATGTCAGGAAAGCTTGGAAAAGGCAATGATTCACCTCATAGTGGATAATAAACATAAAGAAAGAGGAAGGGGCTGCTATCCAACAGTCCCTTCAAAAGGCATACCTAAGTATTTGAAAGCCATCCTATTAGTCTATGCCTCCTAAATACTCTAGATCTTAGCATGGAGTTCAGTGGTAGAGTGCTTGCCTAGCATACAAAAATCCCTAGGTTCTATTCCTAGCATTGCAAAAATGTATCTACCAACACACATTAACACTGGAAGATGGTGACCAAAGCATTAACTCATGGGCCTTTGGGGGAATCATATACAAACCATGACTGCTGTTTTTAAAGTCTCCTTGCCACCTAGGTGTGACATCACAGACACATTTTAAGCATTATAGTATTTTTTATCCTGATACATAATCATTTATTGCATTCTATAGACAGTACTTACATAAAATCAAAGTATTTGCTAAAACACCCCATTGATATGTTTTCATTTTTATTAATAAGGTAACAAAAACATACAATGCATTGTACTAATGTAATCCTTGATTCTTCATGTAGTAAAAGTATAACAGAATTCTGAAAAAAAAACTGTTTAAATGAATAAATTAGGATATTACTTAAAATGATCTAGCAAAATTATTCTACTAATTACTTCTAATTTATGAAGCCCAGGTTACTTCACAGTCTTTATCATATATCTGACCTATCATGAACATCTGACTATATTGCTTTTAAGAGCATACTCATTATTTTGACTTTAGAATATTATATTCTTCTCAGTTTCCTCTTACTTCACTAACTGCTCCTTCTTTGTCTCTTTTGTTGGATCTCTTTTCCCCATCACTTTTTCATATTCAAGTATCTCTTAGATATCTTTTCTTTGAATATCATTTATGTAAGAACTCAGAAATATTTCTACTATATGGACTACTTCCTTGAACTCACCTCTTTAAATGCCCACCTGCCAGTTTTACATCTGTACTACAATATATATTAGAGATGTCAAACATATACCTTTGTACTGTTTCTTATTTCTAACACCGATTCCAAACTCCTAGTTGCTCAGATTAAAAACTTTTCCCTAAGCTTTTTATTTGCTGTGAATATAACCAAAATTCTAAAAGTCTTCAATTAGTCTTCTCTGACAATTTAGAGTGGATCACATGTAGTCATCAGTATGTCTTTTGAACCTCTGGACTAAGGTTTGATAAGGTTTAAGAAGACTATAATCTTTGGCCCCTTTATCTTAATCTAGGCCTATATGTCTATCTTCACCCTATCCAGTTGCTTTCAAAGGTCAGGATGCTTTGTTATTTTCAGGATGGATAAGACAAGGAAGGTTATTTTGAGAATGATGCTACTTATTGTTTAAGATCTCGCTGACATTACAATCCAAGTTTTATGTGCTTGCTCTCAGATATATTTGTCAGCCAGTCTCCTGAAAAAGAATAAGGTTCTCAAGTTGCCATTCTTCAACTATCAGAATATCCTTTTGGCTTCACCAGATAATAATCATGTCACTGATAATAAATGATACTGATAACAAGGATCTGAAAGCTGCAAGTCCTGCAAAAACTAACTAACCCCTTTGTGGCAAAGTACTAAGGAAAGAAGTGTACATAGCCCAATAGGCAAATACTCTAGCTTTATTAATGAAGAATTTTAAAAGCAAGCCACGTGCATGTTTTCCATCATAATAAAGCTGAGGTGGAGCATGTGTACACCCTGAAGAATCACTTTGTACCTATTTGCTAAAGTCTAAATTAAAGAGAATAAATGAATCCCTTGGACCTTCTTTTTCTAGGATCAAGCTTTAACCCTTGCCTTTGAAGTTTACCACTCTGCTGACAAAAGCACTGTGAAAGAAAACCAAGGAAAGGTGCATTCATCTTTATGAAAATGTTATTCCATTTTTTCTCAATAGTTTTCTTTCAACGAAGATTAGCATCTCTCCTAAGAATAATGACCCAAGCCCATCAGAATACATAAACCACATTGAAAGAATAGGAGAAAGAAATGCTAAACTTGAGTCCAGAAAGAAAAACGAAGCTTTAAAAATTAATAACATAGTATATATTCTTTTAATTTGTTGACTCATCAAACTCTTTTTATGAAAACTCTTTTCAAATTCATATAGCTCTTCCATTGGAAGTAGTGTATACATACCTACATGCTGAGAGAGACAGAGAGAGAGACCTTGAGCCCTCATTTTTCTGTAATTCTTGACTCTTATACTAAATGACAAGGTTTCTCTTCTTTCAGAGAAATACCAGACTGGATTTGTGGTTTCCCTGGATTAGTTTCTTCTGAGTCATTGTAGTGTTATGGAAATCACGGTATCCTGAGACCAATTAAAATCAGAATCTTTGGAGGTGGGTTAAGGAATGCATTTTAAAGCTCCCAGGTGATTATAATGTGTAAACAGATTTGAGAAAGGCAAGTCACCTCAATTCTATAAATGTAGATGGTGAGGCCCAGAGAGGGGATGTAATTTAGTCACAATCACACAGTAAGTTAGCAACTGAGGAATACAGGAATCCAGTTCTGCAGATATCTAGGCCAGAGTCCTTGTCTTGTTGCTATGCTGCTTTCCTCTTTATCCAGTGCTCTCTCTCCTTTGATTTCTTCATCTGTAAAACAAAGGTGACAAATCCTAGAGCTTTTGTAAGAATCAATAAAGCAGAAGCAATTTGTTATGTAATTTCAATACAAATGTGAAGTAATATTATGTTTGTGGGAATTAATACATAACCCAGATGTGAAGTAGTCTCTAAAACAAAAGTTTTATTGTATGTTGATAAATTATAGTTGTACATACTTATATACAAGGGGTATCATAGCTTTGAATACAATAATGACCAAGTAAAAACTAACTTAGCCATTGCTTCAAACATTTAAAACCCTCTGGTTTGAAAACATTTGAAATCCACAGCTTCCATGACAGTGAAATATATAGTATTCAATGTTAGCCATAGTTATTATGGTATACAATAGTTACATAACCATTTGATGTATCTATCAGATAACATATATCAAGATTAACCACTTTCATAATTTGTATGTATTTTAAACCTGAACTTGGCTTCAGTGGCAATTAAATTTATAGTTGAAGATTACACTTTCCTTTGCTGGGTTAAGGTCTGAGAGAAATAGAATGGATAACTAGATTGCCTATCTCATCCAACTACATTGGCCTTAGGCTAAACCCAGAATTCTATGTAACTCAATAGGTGTCATTCTAGCCTGGGTTTACAGGGAGAGGTAAAAATGTCTCTTCAGAAAGATAGTAACCACGGAAATCCAGGAAGGAAAACTACCTAAGTTTCTGCTGTAGAAGGCAAGTAGTAGGGAAAGGGTTTTTTGTTTTGTTTTGTTTGATCAACTGACTGAGGAAACACATCTAGAGATCTACTACTCCTGGAATAACCAACCTGGAATTTGGAAAGACATTTTTATAAATTCCAGAGACCCAGAATAGGATATCCATATCCATTCCTATCCTATCCATAACAGATATTAGAAATGTCAAAAGAAGCCCACTTTATTTCCTTATAAGTTATTTAAAAGCTATGTTTTAATGGTCTGTGTTCTTTTTTAAAAAAAAATTAGCCTCAAAGTTCTTTATTAATAGTTCCAAGTACCGAATAAGTGCCTTTCCTAACAATAATTGTCATAAAATCCTAGAAATGAGCAGCATAAAGTAGTAGGTGAGTAGAATGAAAAAAAACAAGGTTTAATCTGCAGTTTTAAAAGCTCAAAATTGTGTTATTAGCCATGATTGTTAATAGTAGGAAGAAACTCAAATCTACTTTAACAGTGCTTCATATAGCCTGTGATCCTAAGACTTGGGAGGTAGAGGCAGGAAAATTAGGACTTCAAGGCTACACAGAGAGTTCAAGGCTAGTCTGGATTACATGAGACCCGGTCTCAAGGAAGATGGACATGAAGTTCCATCCCAGCTAAGGAGTTATTGGTGATCAATGGCTGCAAAAAGAAGGAAAATTAGCTTTCTTTAAGTGTGATACTGTTGCTAGAGTTTTCCGCCTTGCCCACAGTCAGGACAAATCTTTGTCACCCGCCAGTCCCACAGCTGCTCAGACCCAACCAAGTAAACACAGAGACTTATATTGCTTACAAACTGTATGGCCGTGGCAGGCTTCTTGCTAACTGTGCTTATAGCTTAAATTAGTCCATTTCCATAAATCTATACCTTGCCACGTGGCTGGTGGCCCACCGGCATCTTCACATGCTGCTGGTCATGGCGGCGGCTGCAGTCAGTCCTTCTACCTTCCTGTCCTTTTATTTCTCCTCTCTGTTAGTCCCGCCTATCCTTCCTGCCTAGCCACAGCCGATCAGGTTTTATTTATTGATCAATCAGAACAACTTGACATACAGACCATCCCCCAGCACAGCCAAGTGCAGACCATCTCAGACACCTGCACTCAGGCCCATGGTCCTAATCATCCTCTATGCGGACCTGCTGGGTAACGCCACAAAGAACCCAAGAAGGGCTCCCACAGGACATACAGAACATCCACAGCACTTCCCCTTTTCTTTTTTTAAAAAGGAAGGTTTTAACTTTTACACATCTTTAAAGCCAGCTTGGTATATTTGGGAATTTGGGCGTAGCTTCTCTTACTACTTCCTGCTGGAGGGGGGCGCAGTATCTTATGGGGATACAAAGAAAATTTTAGGTTCATGGAGTAGTCCGTGAGACTTTATCGTCTGAGCCAGTTGCCTTGAAACGATTCTGGATGTTGGATCACCTGGGCCATGGTGTCCTCGGAGACCTTTCAGGGGATCTTGGCTGGTCAAATCTGATGTATCTTAATCTGGAACAAATCCATAGCCTCTGGCTTTCTGTAGAGACAAAAACAGAGCCTCTTTTCCAAAGCAACATATCCTTACATGATACCCTTCCCCCAGTTAATGGCCACACATCTAAGAGTATATAGGCAGACTATTAATGGGACTTGGTAGGCTTTCCAAAAAAAAAAAAAAAAAAAAAAAGAGAACTCAAAAGTTAAGTGAGTATGGAATGGCAGGCAGTAGATAGGGGAGGATGTTGTGGAACCATCCTTTTGTACACTGTGAATATGTATTACTCTCATTGGTTAATAAAGAGCTGATTGGAGGACAAAAAGTAAGTGTGGGAGGGAGGAGTCACCAGGAGACACAGAGAGAAGCAAGATGAACATGCAGTGCTGAAAAAAGGAACTGCCACATGGCAGAGTGTACATAAGAAATATGGGTTAATTTAAGTTGTAAGAGCTAATTAGTAACAAGCCTAAGCTATCAGCTGAGCATTTATAGTTAATATTAAGTCTCTGTGTGGTTATTTGGGAGCTGGCCTGTGGTCCCAACAAAAAACTCCACCTAGACCGGGCAGTGGTGGCAAACGCCTTTAATCCCAGCACTTGGGAGGCAGAGCCAGGTGGATCTTTGTGAGTTCGAGGCCAGCCTGATCTACAGAGTGAGATCCAGGAAAGGCACAAAGCTACACAGAGAAACCCTCTATCGAAAAACCAAAAAAAAAACAAAAAACAAAAAACAAAAAAAAAACTCCACCTACAGAAGGAGGCTGAATATGATTAAAATACAATGTATGAAATTCTCAAAGAATTAATGAAAAATTAAAAATGCTTCATACAAACAAGATATAGATTAAAATTGCAAAGGATATTAAAGTGCAATTATTAAATAAATAAATAAACTAAATAAAAGGCTAGAGAATACCGGACATACAGAATCAACAGTGAATTTAGAATCAGAAGATAAATGTAACAACACATAAGACTATGAAACTGGAAAAAGCTGGCACTGATGAGTTTCATTCAAAATATTACAGTTGGTTCTACCATGTGGTATGAAACCTTTGTCAAGTTACTTAGCCTTTCTGTGCCTGGTTTTTAACCAAGAAAGCAGGACTCTTGTGCTCTTAAGTAATATTTATTAATAACATTGGCAATACTTGTATTTAATATATAATGCTATACTTAAATATTTATAAAACAGAGATCTGGATTGTAGTCACATAAGTAAATGAAACATAATAGAAGATCTAGAAAGAAGCTCACACATTTAAGGTTAACTGATTTTCTTTTTTACAAAAGTGCAAAGATAATTGAATGAAAAAATGGATAACCTTTATAGCAGTTGGTATTGGAATAACTGAATGCCTATACAAAAATTTAAATAAAAACAAGGAATCTCAATAAACCTGGTACTTCATGCACAGAAAAATGAAATGGGCAATAACAAAACATGAGATAAAAAGTTTTGAACTTTTGGAAAACTAAAGATATCTTAAGACACAAAAACCATGATCCATAAATGATAAAAACAGTGATTAACTGGAATTCATCCATGTTTATAACTTTCACAGGAGGCCTCAACCCTATGCAAAGAACTGCAGGCAACTAAGGAATATTGAGAGTGAGAGATCTACCCAGAGAAGATCACATTTGGTTATCCAATACCAAATGCTCAGCCTCAAAAACATATACATACAAGTAACATTATACAGACTGAATAGGTTGTGTTTACATATTTAGGAACATATATCCATAGATTTCTATAAAAATAATTAATGAAAAGAGGCCTTGAATTTGAAAGAGAGCAAAGAAAAGGAAGGGGAAATGATGTAATTATAATCTCAAAAATAATTTAAAAATATATACTGTGAAAATTAAAACACAAATAAAACATGGAACATATACCTGTAAAACTGATAACTAATATAGGACTTATATGTAGAATATACAAATGACTCCAAGCAAATAACAACAAAAATAATAAACAAAGCAACAAGAAAAATGGGTCAAAATGTGAACAAGCCTTTTACAGAAAGCTTCTTTGTATATTTTCCATTTTTGTGTAAAAGAATATGTGACTAATAAGCATATGAAAAGACTGTCTACAAGACTAGTCATTAGGAACATGGAAATGAAAGGACAATGTGTTATTAAGTATACACAAATATGACCAAACTCAGAGTGTGCTTTTATGTCATATATTTATAATAATATAGAGAAACTGAAGCTTTCATATCATATCTGTGAGGATGTTAAATGGTACAACCACTCTGGAAAATAGCTCAGCAGTTTTTTATAAAGCTAAACACATCCTTCTTATACAATCCTGTGATTTCTTTCAGGTATTTATCCCAGACATCTTTCCATAAATTTTATATTAAAATATTCATACCAACTTTTCCCATATGTTATAGTTTAAATATGAAATGTCTCTATAAGCTCAAGTACTGAGATTTTGGTTGCCAGCTGATGGATATTTGAGAAGTGATTGGATACTGAGGGTTATGATTTAATGGCTACATCAATTCTTTGATGAATTGATAATATGATACAACTATTGGGAAGTAATGACAAGTAGGAGGTGATTCTAGTTGAGGACAATAACTTGCCCTGGGCCTTTCCTATAGTTCTTTCTATGCTTCCTATTCATTATGAAATAAGTAGCCTTTGAGATATGCTCTTACTGCCATGATGTTCTGATTCACTATGGGCCAGAGTTAATGGTACAAAAGACTGCAGATTGAAACCTCTGAAATCATGAGTTAAAATAAATTCTCTCCCCTTAAGTGTTTTTATTTTTTATGTCAGGTATTTTGTCATTAGCAATGAGAAATTAACATATTATATTAGTATTCACTTGGAAAAAAGCCAAATTTTTAATCAACAGAGAAATGGGTAAACACATGTCCATACAGAGGAACACCACACAGTAATAAAAGAAGAATCACTAATACACAAAAGAAAACAGTGCTGAGTTTCAAAAAATGCTAAGTGTGAAGCCAGACACAAAAAAAGTTATGTTATATGACTCAATTTTCATAGAATTCAAATGCAAACCTAGCTACAGTGGCAGAAAGTAAATGGGGTCGAGGGTTAGGAAGCTTAAGAGTATTTTGTGAGTGATAGAAATGTTCAACACCTTGATAGTAATGACAGTTACATGATTATAAACATTTCTCAAGTCTCATCAAACTATAATGGGTGTATTTCAGTGTACATAAATATGTCATTTAACTTGATTTTAAATTTAAGAAATATTTTATGTTTAACAAGTGCTTTGCTTGCATGTATATCTGTGCATCTTGTTCATACAGTGCTTGCAGAGGTCAGAGGATTCCCTAGAACTGGAGTTAGGCATTTTGTGGTCATCATGTGCTCTTACTTGCTACAACCTTGATTTTTTTAAACTTAAAAAAAATAAAAATTAAAAAAAAATCCAAACATCAAAGCAGAACCATACTGAAATAATACAATATTTGAGATACAGAAGATTGACATCTAAAATACAAAAAAGAATGAGTACAGTTAAAGAGTGAACTAGCAAATTATACAACACAATTTAAGAACTATCTCAACCAAAAATGGAAATACAAAAGAAAGCATCTGGGCCAGCACTATGGCTCAATAGATAAGGATGTTTGTTACTAAGCCTAATAACCTGGGTTCACTCCCCAGAACTCACATGGTTGAAGGGAGAACCAACTCCTGCAAGCTGCCCTCTGACCTCCACACACAAAAAAAATATAAGTGAATGAATGAATGAATATAATAACAGAAAGTCTTGTAATTATTTAATAGATAGAAGTAGTGGGGTAATATGAGTCCCAGAAAGTGAGAAAAAGGAAAACATAAGAGTAAATATTTAAATAAATAATAACTATAATTTTGGTAAAATTAACAATAAACAATTATTGGTAGAAGACTATTAAAAGGGAAATAGGGGGAAATTCCTATCTGAAGAAACACTGAAAATTAAGAATACCTCAGAAGAAAATTCTCACAGCTTGTAAAGAGAAAGAACTAGTTGCCTAAAAGTGACATAACTAGGGTATTTATAATTATTTATAAGTAACAAGTCACTTAATGACAGAAATGTGTTCTAAGAAATGTGTTGTTAGGCAATTTTGATGTGTGAACCTCATAGAGTTAGATAAGCTAGAAAAGCTACTAAATCACTAGGTGATATGCTCTTATGGAACTTCCATTGTATGTATTATTTAATGCTAACATGACTATATTTGATCTCTGATCCTAAATACTGACTCAAAGATATTAAAAATCCTTTGAAATTGTCTTAGTTATTGTTCTATTGCTGTGAAAAGACACCATAATCAAAACTCATAAAAAAAAACATTTAATTGAGGATTTGTGTACAGTTTCAGAGGTTTAGTCTATTATCATTATGGTGAGGAGTATGGTGGCATGCATGCAGGTGCTAGATCAATAGCTGAGAGTCACATTCTGATCCATAGGCAGCAATCATGCAGAAAGAGAGACACTGGGCCTAGTATGGGCTTTTGAAACCTCAAAGCCTACTTCCATTGACATACCTCCTCCAACAGGGCCACACCTCCTAATCCTTCCCAAACAATTCATCAACTGGGGACTAAGCATGCAAATATATGAGCTTATGGGGGCCATTTTAATTCAAATCACCACAGGTATCTCCAAAGTGATATGATAGTCTTTTATGTAATGAGATGACTAGTGGCTAGATTCTCCCAGATAGCTTCAGAATGGGGGTTGGTCAGAAAAAGACCAGAGCTTGATTAGAAGGTTGAACCTTTAGTCTCATTTCCCAACTTCCAACTTCAGGAAGGGGAGGTGATCAAAATTTTATTTGATCATCAA
This sequence comes from Peromyscus maniculatus bairdii, assembly GCF_049852395.1. NCBI lineage: Eukaryota > Metazoa > Chordata > Mammalia > Rodentia > Cricetidae > Peromyscus > Peromyscus maniculatus. The sequence goes on along the minus strand of NC_134875.1, from coordinate 119,528 downwards.
TGGGGAATTATACAAGAAAGCATTTATAATAATATAATGAAATCTTCATAGAACCCCAACTGTTCAGGACTGGGAAGAAGATACAGTTCAATTGGTAAAGTGCTTGCCTTGCAAGCATGAGAATCTGAGTTTCTTAGTGCTGAGGAAGTGGAGATAGGAGGATCCCAGCCTAAGATAATAGGTAAGCTTTAAGACAATGAGGACCATGTCTCAAAAATCAAGATAGATTATCTATGAAGAACAACACCTAATATTATTCTTGGGTCACCACCCCTCCCACATGCACCCCTACACACCCTGTGTCCCACAACACACAAAACAATACAAAAAATCCCCCAAGTACCAAGTTTAAAGAGCTTTTGGATTGAGGCCCACATGGAGGCTTCCCATATAGAGGATCCTGGAAGGTAGCACACCTAAAGAAGACATGGAAAATCTGCACTCCTTCCTCCATACCTTATCTTTTTCATGTCTTCCATCTGGCTGTTTACTTGTGTCTTTTGTAATACTTTTATAGTAAATGATAAATGCAAGAAAGAAGTTTCTCTACTACCCAATGAGATGACTCGGTGAGTAGAAATGCTTGCACACAAGCCTTATTACCCAAATCTGATCAAATTCTTCAGCAATAAAGAAGACACAAGCTGGCAAGAGAGAAATGAACTCCCAGGACTTGTCATCTGACACTACATGTATGTGTGCATGCACACATGCACACAGATAAAATAAGATAATTTAAAAATAAAATAATTTCTATGAGTCCTATGAACTACATTAACAAATATAACCAAATTCATGGTAAGTATTTTGTTCAGTGGAGAATTGCTTGGTATAGGGGGAAAACACAACACATTTAATATCAAAAGTAATGTGAATGACTGTATGTGAGACAGTTCATTATTCACAGCAGTACCATTTTTTTCATGGTCTCCCTCATAATTAGTTGTTCTCATGATAACTCTGTACTAATCTATGAAAGTTATTATATCTCTGACTTGTATTCTCTTTTTCATTAATTGTAAAAATATGGGTTTCAGCCGGGCGGTGGTGGCGCACGCCTTTAATCCCAGCACTTGGGAGGCAGAGCCAGGCGGATCTCTGTGAGTTCAAGGCCAGTCTGGGCTACCAAGTGAGTTCCAGAAAAGGCGCAGAGCTACACAGAGAGACCCTGTCTCGAAAAACCAAAAATAAAAAATATATATGGGTTTCATTATATTTTTATACATATGTACAATATACTTTGATCATATTAACCCACTCAGCACACTCTCTTGTACTCTGTGTTCCAACTAGTCTCTATCCTTTCAAACAGTCCTACTTCCATTATTTTAAAAAATTGAGATTCAATATATGAGAGGAACATCTGGTATTTGTGTTGTTGAGCTTGACTTCTTTCACTTAACATGAAGATCCATCTATTTCCTTCATAAATAGCACATGCTTATTTTTCTTTATTGCTGAATAATAAGCCAATATACATATATAAATATATACATATATGCCACATTTTTTATTCAATTGTCTGTTGATGGATACCTTGGCTGTTTTCACAACTTAGAAATTATGAATAGCATAGGAATAAACATAGTGGTACTAGTTTAGTTTTTTTGAGGAAGTTCTATGCTAGTTTCCATATTGGCTAGACTAAACTACATTTCCATTCACAACCTATAAAGGTTATTTTCCCATTCCTCTTGTGTAGATATAATTCTAAATGGTCTTATTAAATAAGAAACACAGAGCCAAATAAAGAGTTAAAAGCCCAGAGATGGAACAGTAGCCAAGAGCTAAGACCATCTTATCTTACCACTCGCTGCCATCCTTCCCCTGAGAGAGAGAGAGCTTCTTCCTGTGTCCTGTCTTTTTATTGCCTTTCTGTTCTGCCTTCTCATTGGCTCTAAACCCAACCACACGACTTCCTTGTCACTGCCTGTCTCTACAGATCTCCAGGTCTCTATGGTTGATACTGAGATTAAAGGTTTGGGTCACCGCTTGGCTGTGTCCTTGAACACACAGAGACTCTGCCTGACATGTGATCTGATTAAGGGCATGTGCTACCACTGCCAGACTTCTGCTTAATGGCTTGCTCTTAGCTCTGATCCCCAGGCAACTTTATTAACATACAAATAAAATTACATTTCAGCACAAATAAAATATCACCATACCCTTGTATCTTCACCAGCATTTGTGTTGCCTGTTTTTTGTTTGTTGGTTGGTTTGTTTCTGTTTTTGTGATAGCTATTCTGACTAACGTGAGATGGTACTAATGTAGGTTTGATTGTCTTTAATGGCTAAAGATGTTGAGCATTTATTCAGTTATTTGTTGACTATACTTCTTTTAAAGACTCTGTTAATTTGTTCATTTGTTGGTTGGACACACCTTTAATCCTATCACTTGGGAGGCAGAGATCCTTTCGGGTCTCTGTGAGTTCAAGGTCCCACTGGAAACAGCCAGGCATGGTGACTCACGCCTTTAATCCCAGGAAGTGATGGCAGAAAGCAGAAAGGTATTTAAGGCTAGAAGCCAGGAACTAGAGGCCTTTAGGCTTTTTAAACTTTTAGGCTTTTAGCAGCAGTTCAGCTGAGATTTGTTTGGACAGGAACTGAGAGGCTTCCAATTTGAGGAAACAGGATCGGCTGAGAAGTTGGCAAGGTGAGGTTACCTGTGGCTTGTTCTGTCTCTCTGATCTTTCAGAATTTACCCCAATACCTGGCACTGAGTTTTTTTTTTATTAATAAGACCTTTTAAGATTCGTGTTACAGCCGGGCGTGGTGGCGCACGCCTTTAATCCCAGCACTCGGGAGGCAGAGCCAGGCGGATCTTTGTGAGTTCGAGGCCAGCCTGGGCTACCAAGTGAGCTCCAGGAAAGGCGCAAAGCTACACAGAGAAACCCTGTCTCGAAAAAACCAAAAAAAAAAAAAAAGATTCGTGTTACACTCTGTTGTTTATTTTGCTATACTTTTAAATTTTATAAAATCTCGCATAGGAATTCTTGCTATTATTTTCTAACTTGTTAGAGTCATATTTGGGAAGTCATTTCCTATGTTTTATCTATTATACCATAATTAATGGTTTAGCAACTCCCCATCTGGTTCTCTCAGGATCTTTCACCAACCAGGTAACCAGGAGGCCAAGCTCCCATAAGTTAGGCCTATACTTTTTCCTCTCTAGGCCACTCAACTCCCTGCCTGCCTCTCCTGGGATCTAGTGTCCCTCAGGCTGAATGTACATCAAGCTATCTTGGAATCTCAGGCCACCAGTTAGGCCCCACTCATTTCCCCTTCCCTAGGCTGTCCAATTCCTTGTCCCATCACTGACACCTTTATTTTACCATGTCACTGGCTGGGCCCCTCTCCATGGATTCTTAGGTTTGATCTCTTGATCATGTCACAGAGTTGATGAAAGTTGTATTCATGTTTCATTTGTATATTTTCAGTCTCTAATGTTTTTTTCTCTGCTTGATCTAGTCTACTGATAATGCTTTCACTATTTTTTAAAATTTGACCTATTAAAATTTTCATTTCCAACAAATCTTTTTGTTTTCATTCTTCACTTTCATAAACTCAATTTTCAAATTTATTTTTATTTTATTTTTAAAGGTTTGTTTATTTATTTTATGTATATGAGTGCTCTATCTGAAGGTGCAACTTTATGCCAGAAGACAGCATCAGATCCCACTACAGATGGTTGTGCGCCACCATGTGGTTGCTGGGAATTGAACTCGGGACCTCTGGAAGAGCAACCAGTGCTCTTAACCACTGAGCCATCTTCCAGGCCCAAAACAATTTTTGAGACAGGATTTCTCTCTGGGTATCCTTGAACTCATTCTGTCGATCAGGCTGGCCTCGAACTCAGAGATCTGCCTGCCACTGCCTCCTGAGTGCTGGGATTAAAGGTGTGTGTGTCACCACTGTCCATCAATTTTATAGTTTAATTTCTCACTCATTTTGCTGATTTTTCTCATCCCCATCTTGAATTGTGTTTTTGCATTACAGTTTGTTCATTGTTTGGTGCAGAAATCTCTTGCAGTTACTTTTACCATATAGGGGTATTCATAGTAGGCAACTTCCTCTTGAGATTACCACCTCCACTTCAACTCATAGAAGAAAAAGAATATAACAATACCAATTGTTTCAAAACAAGTGAGAAGCAAGATGTGTCTCATATTTATAACCTCATAACTCAGGATGCCAGTGTGGGCTACATAGTGAATTCCAGGCAAACAGAAACAAACAAACAAAACAGGAGACATTAAAATGTAGTAGAAAAAGAAATACTACTATACTACAAACAAGGTAAGAAAAGAAAGAAATAGGGTATTTACCAACTAAAGTAAGAGTTTAAACATTATTAAAGATGAAAGTACTAATAATTAGGTGACAAAAGAAGGGACATGGAGAAAAGAAAAGAGAGAAGCAAGATAGGAAAGAGAAGTATATGTAATAGGATGAAAGTATAACAAATAATGGTGACAGATAGCATAGTAAAATAAATACAGAGAAATACAAAGTAACAAAAATAAAATTGAAACAAAAAACAGCCACCAAACAATATACTGACTAATTATTTCTTCCTTGCTAAGGAGAACAGGGTCTATTTTGTACCCTAGGTTTGTCTTTTACTATTTACTTTGATTGGGAAGTACAACTAATTTCCCTCTCTAAATTGCAAACTAGTTAGAGCAGAAAGAGGGCTCAGCCCAGTACAAGTAGCAAATGGTTTCCAGTAATCTCTCTTAGAATGTACAAGACAATAAAATCAAGGCAGTCTGTGCTTGCCAGGCTAGACATAGACTTTTGCTTATCTTGTGTTCCTGGGCCTCAGTTCACAGACCTAGAACTTCTGCTTTAATTCACGTATAGTTGGTCTTGTCCATCTTACCAAAATGTAAACTATAGTTCCATGGACATTTCTGCTGTTGACTTTCTTCTGCGGTGTAGCTTGCCTCTCACACTTTTTATCCAAATATACCTGTCTCATTGCATCTGAGTCCAACTTAGAATCAGTTTCCTGAGTCCACACCAACTCTTGAGGTCATTATTTGCCTTGTCTGTGGAGGAAGGCCTTTTGAAGTTAGAGAAATAAATATACAAAATCTGCTGGGTTGACTATAATATATAAAATGGTTCCTTGGACATAGTTGCTGCTAAGTAATGAAGAAGTATAGTGGACCCTTTATCAGCATCTGCTTGCTGTGCAGGATATAAATCCTCCATGTTAAATTTTGTTTTTACAAGGGGTTGGCTTGTGCACTTTGGTAGCTTCCTGAAGCTTTCTTTTCTCTTTTACTTGGAGTTCCACTGGAGAGGGTGTATTTTTTTTCCTTCCCTATCATTTTGTTTGGTACCCTAAGTTATTGTCCTTACTTCTTTTATGAATCTAAAATTTTATATTTCTGGGTTCCACCCAGTCTTTTTCTAATGTGTACTGTTGTATTCCCTTGCCTTTCTATGCTACCTACTTATCCCTGCTGCACATACCAGATATTTTGTTTCAGATTTGCGAAAACACAAGGAAATCTGTGTAACTCTTAATCAACCATTTTATTACTCTCTTTAGTTTCAGAGTAATTTTAAGTCTAAATTTCAATTTTAAGCACACAATTCAAAATAATTTTTATTATATGCAGTTCATACTCTGCTCTAGTGCTTTGATTTTTAAAAGAAGTGATCAAATTAAATGATGAAATTTTTTAATGTTTACCTTGTACTATCATATTTTATATTTGCCATTTAAATGTAGAAAAGTGTAGTTAACCAGAGTGGTTAGTGACATGAAAGATGCCTGCATTCAGGCTTAATAATGATAAAGTGTTTTATATTGATTCTTCAAATGAGTCATGTATTAAAAGATTAATATGTAATTAAGATTTATCAAAATTAACTTCAATGTAGAAATAAAAGAGAAAATGTGCTAATTTGAAGGTTACACATAAATTGTTAAAAGTAGTAACTAAAAGTCAAAAGTAATTGCCTCAAGCATTAGGAACCTGACCCAACAAAAAATTAATTTTCAACAGCAGTTTGAGAGAAATGTAGATTTAGCAAATATTGAAGGTTAAATGTTGTCTACCTTATTAAATTCATATGAAATAAACTTAAACATAATTTTTAAGTGTTGAAAAGATGACTACCTAATGGTTAATACTCAACTAACTATAAAGTCATAGAAATTTAAAGCATATTTTCATCAACTAAATAAGTGTGAAGTAAAATTGATAAGATATATAGGAAGAAACAAGTTTATTACATAAAAATTCTAACACATTCCTTTTAAAAATTACTTTTATTTTTTGAGATCATTTCCTTCTTCCCTTTTCTCCCTCCAAACTCTCCCATACACACCCTCCTTGCTCTCTTTCAAAATCATTGCCTCTATTTTTCATTATTCATTATTACATACATATATGTATATGTATGTACATATATATTCCTAAATACATAAATAAAACCTACTCAGTCCATATGTTACTTGTTTTTATGCTTTCAGGGATGACCATATGTTTTTGAATAACTAGTTGTGCTCTTTTCTGTGGAAGACTATTTCTCCCACATTTAGCATTTCTTTGTTGTCCATAGTTTCTGTGTAGGGTTAAGGCTGGCTGGGCTTTCTACTGTCCACTTTACTGTGTTTATTACTGTTATCCTTGTTAAGCTCAAGTTTAGGCAGCCATGTTGGTAAGACTTTATGGGTTCCTAGGAGATGCAATCTCACAGCAAACTCCCCAAACCTCTATTACAATATTTTCTGCAATGTTCTCTGAGCCTTAGGTGCAGGAGCTGTTTTGTAGCTGTTTCTGTTGGGTCTGGGCTCTATAGTTCTGCACTTTGATTAGTTAACACACTTTTTAAAATTAGATCAAAGAGACAAAATTATTCAGAAGAATGTGAATGATATCTTTATCACAACTAAGAAACTTCAACTTTATCAATATTGACTTCCTCAAATTAAAATTTTTGAATAGTGCTTGATTGTGAGGAGTGAATTAAAGAAATATTTAAAATATCCCCACACAAAATATTCTAGGTTCAGATGGTTTTACAGGCAAGTATGACTACATTTTAAGGAAATCATCCTAATTTTAATAAAACTCTTCCTAACAACAGAAAAGAATGTCCCCTAACTTAATCTTTGAAGTAAGCATAATCACAACATTATGTGAAAGGAAAATGACATAGTCAGTTCATTTACAAATATAAATGCATAACTCCTGCTTGAAATATTAATTGAACACAATGCTATGTTATGCTAGTGATGCAAAGGTAGTCAAATATGAGGAAAATGTATTAAAGTAATTCATTAGTTAATAGATTCGAAGAAAAATTACATCATACTAAAATTATTGTTGAAAATGTTTTGTTAAACTTTTATATGTGAGAAGCAACACAATCTATTTCCTACTGCATATTATCAACGCAGAATGTAGTCCTGATGTTGTTCTGTCCTTAAATGAATCATCTTTAATGTGATATTAGCATAATTGATTATAAAATTCAAGGGACAGATGGAAATAATTTGAGACTTACCTTCTAGTATCAAAGGAAAAGATGTCTAAATTCCAAGTGTTACTGTCAATAATTAACTAACAACCAACTAACTAACTAACTAACTAACTAACTAAAAAGCATCAGAACCTGATAATCACTGGGCATTTAAGATTTGCAAATCCATGCTAAGATATGTTGGTGTGACCTCACCAGTATTTGTCTAGTCCATAAGACTGTACTATTTCAGGGAGGTGGGGACAGAGACAGACAGGCAGGCAGGCAGGCAGGCAGGAAGACAAGGACAGAGACTACCAAAGGTTAATCTTTATCATAACATTTTAAAGATTTGATGTTCAATATTGCCTACACATAGGGTTAGAGGTGGAGGAATAAATGGACACAATAAAATGGAGTATAAAGAGAACTGATTTCAAGTAAATTAAGAACTGAACTGCAATTTTCTATCATATGTGTTTCCAAAATTAACTGCCCTATGGATATCTTATATAAAATTGTAACCAGAGGACAAAGATGAATTAGAACAGTTCCATGGGGAAACATAGGAACACTGATATATATTTATTTTTAATTATATACCACAAGGGTTAATTATATGGGGTCATTAGAAGAATAACTGCTCCAGATTAACTCTAATATGTGCAAAAGTGATAAGTTGAAATGACAGATATACTTTCCAGCAACAAAAAATACTGATCTCTAAACTTTAAGTAGAACATCAGTACACTGGAATTGATCCAGGGGGCAAGAGGTGTGATAGGATGGTAAATCAAAAATATAAAGAAAACATGGTTTTAGTGTGGCAGGATCACTGTCTACAAATATTCAAAAAGCTGTCATATAAAAAAGGAAATGAAACTCATTTGTTCAGAAAAGGAGCCAGTTTTTAAGCTCATAGAGTTGCTAATTTAAGATAAATAAAAGGTATAGATATCCAGTAATTTTTTAACAGTTTAAATCACAAAATAATGAGTTCCCCATTCAAGAAAACATTTAAGAAACTATAGAGTGCTTACTTTGGCAGCACAAATATTAAAATTGGAATGTTACAGAAAATAGTAGAATGGCCCCTGTGCAAGGATAGCATTTGTGGAGCATTCCATAGTTTTCCTGAGTTATCTATAGGCAGTTAATAGTTGCTGGGGGATAGAGACACATTTTCTTCAGTGGTGTTACACTGGTAAGGAGACCATGATTTTGTCAAAATCATTCAGTTTGGGTCTTATAAGAAATACTAGTAGAATAAAATGGGTCACAAAAAACAGAGAAAAGAAAAACATGAACATAGTAGTAAGAGGACTAGCTGAGTAGAAGGGGATCACTGGGAGTAGAAGGAGTACAACAGAGGCTAACGGGTAACGTGAATATGATTAAAAAAAAACTTTATATTTATTACTGCTACTACTGCTGCTGCTGCTACTACTACTTGTAGCCAGAAGATTTCTCTGTTCCCAGCCCAGCATTTTTCCTGCCCTGTCTGGCCCTGTGATCCTGCAGACACTTATAAAATAAACATTCAGAAGCTTAATATTATTTACAAACTGTATGGCCTATGGCAGGCTTCTTGCTAGCTAGCTCTTATAATTTAATCCATTTCTATTAAGTTGCCACATGGCCATGGCATTACTGGTCTGCTGGCATCTTGCTGCTCCTTTGGTGGCAGCTGGTGTCACTCTCTCCTCTCCTTTCTTCTCTCCATATGTCTGCTTAGATTTTCTGCCTGCCTCTAAGCTGCCTTGCCATAGGCCAATGCAGCTTTACTTATCAACTAATCAGATCAACACATATCCACAGCATACAGAAAGACATCCCACAGCACTTCCCCTTTTCTGTCTAATCAAAAAGGAAGGTTTTTAACTTTAGTGTAGTAGAATTACATATAACAAAACAGTTATCAAGCAAGAATTACAGTTACAATATCTAGTCTATTTGTATTTGGCAAAATTAAAGAAAATATTCTATCTATCCTATATTTGTGAGTCAAATGTTTCATATCTAATTTATCTTCTATCATAACCAAGGAAAATTATAAGTGCTGTGGATATCTCTCTATAAATAAACACTGATTGGCCGGTAGCCAGACAGGAAGTATAGGTGGAACTAACAGAGAGGAGAATTGAGGGAACAGGAAGGCAGAGAGGGGGACCACCTGGAGCCGCTGCCAGGACAAGGAAGATGTAAAGTGCCAGTAAGCCACGACCTGCATGGCAAAGTAAAGATTAATAGAAATGAGCTAAATATAAGAGTAAGAGCTAGACAATGATAAGCTTGAGCTAATGGCCAAGCAGTTTAAATAATGTAAGAGTCTGTGTGTTTATTTTATAAGTGGGCTCCGGGACTGGCAGAACTTAGAGGGAGCTGGAGAGAAATTCTCAAGCTACAATAATTATAACTATTTAGTCTTCAACTACATCAAAGACTCCAGAAGGATGTAAGTGCTGTAGAATGTCTTTCTGTATGCTTTGAATATGTGTTGCTCTGATTGGTTGATAAAGCTGCATTGGCCTATGGCAAGGCAGCTTAGAGGCAGGCAGAAAATCTAAGCAAATATACCAAGGGAAGAAAGGAGAGGAGAGAGAGACACCAGCCACCACCAAAGGAGCAGCAAGATGCCAGCAGATCAGTAATGCCATGGCCATGTGGCAACTTAATAGAAATGGGTTAAATTATAAGAGCTAGCTAGCAAGAAGCCTGCCATAGGCCATACAGTTTGTAAAGAATATTAATCCTCTGTGTGTTTATTTTATAAGTGTCTGCAGGATCGCGGCCAGACAGGACCAGAGAAACACAGGGCTGGGACCAAAGAAACCTTCTGGCTACATTTGGCTGCCCAACATGGAGCAAGAGTTTCCACCTAAAACCTGAGAGAACTCAATAAGAGATTCTAAAATGGAGCCCAAAACAGCTTCCTACTTCATGTCTCATGCGGTCCTGGAACAGAAAATGCCACAGTACAGAGACACTGCAGCCTTTGGGCTTGAGCACAGCATAGCAGATTCTCACATCAGTATACAGAGCTGTCTCCAAGCTGAATGGTGGATTTAGCCTTTACTCATAGAGACAAAAAAGGTTTATGGGCCAGCTGCATGCTACCTGGTGGCAGCATGGACCCCAGAGTTGGCAGGGTAAGCATGACTCTCCTGGGTACCTCTGCCATATTGGGAAACTGAAGTGGCAGAATCAACAGCCAGGGCTTCCACTTCAATCTTAGCCACATTGCAGTTTGCAATGATCATAAAAAGATTATAGATACACAAAAGACAAATTCAGATGAAATAAACCTCTAAATGGTTTACAATGTATGTAAAAATGTATGTAGGCTTGGAGAGGGATGAAAAGGAGGATAGACAGTTATATAAAGAAATAAATAATTAAAAAATAAACTCTTTAAAGAGACAGTAAAAGGAATATAAAAAAATAAGCCACTTAAAATCTGGATTATATTGTCTTTGGGATTTTTAAATGCAGAAAGACATTTAATTGTAAAAGCTGCTGAGTTAAACACACACACACACACACACACACACACACACACACATATGTATCTTGACTTCAAATTTTATGTCTAAGGATACGTCGCTTTGGAAAAGAGGTTCTGCTTTTGTTTCCACAGAAGATGAAAACCTGTGGATTGCTTCCAGGCTAATATGGCTTGATCAGCCAAGACCCCCTGAAAGGTCTATGATGACACCATGGACCAGATAATCCAACATCCAATATCAGCTTCAAAGGAACTGGCTGAGATGGTCCATTCTCACAGACTACTGCAGCCAAGATTTAACTATAATTCTTAATTTTCTCAGGATCCCCATAAGATTACCACAGCAGGAAATAGTAGGAGAAGCTACGTCCAAATTCCCAAAATATTGTTTATAAATTTTTATTTTTGTTTAAAGGGGTTGATTTTAAAGAAGAAAAGGGGATGTTATAGATATGATAGGATGAAAGGATAGATTATTGAATCTACTTTTAAAGAGCAACACATATTTGCAGCATACAGAAAGATATCCCACAGCAACTACTTACCACCACCACCCCTATTATTGTGTGTCTATGATGTATGTGTGAGTGTATGCATGTGTATATCATGATTTGCCTGTGGAAGTCAGGAGACAATTTCCAGGAATCAGTTGTTTTCTTCTACTGTGAGTTTGGGCAATCAAACTCGGGTTATCAAGTTAGCATGGCAGGTACTTACCAGCTGAGCCATCTCATCAGCCCCCAAATATATTATATACATGTATGAAAATGTCATAATGAAACCTATTATTATATAATTAGCATATGCAAAAGAGATAACTGAAGGGGTAAAAGAAAAAAAGAAGCTATAGAATATTTATTTTGATGCTTGGAAGAGTTCTATACCATTGATTGGCTGCTGAATAAGAGAAACTTTAATACCTAATTTGAGATTATTTTCCTTTTTGAGAAAATACTCTTTCCTTATTATATTCTCTAACAATAAAAACAATTTTTTAAAAATCTGTTTTTCTTTTTGGTTAAGGATAAATGCCTTATCCATTAGGCCATTAGGCTTCCTTATTTCTTTTTCTGGTTTCCTTGTCTCACTAACCAGTTCTGTCATATACTTCATTGCTCAAGGCAAAAACCTCATTCAAATCAGTCTTATCTCCACTGAATCTTCTCACTCATTATCCCTTATTTTGAGATAAAACCAAGTTATATCATTCTACCCACAAACATTTTAACATGAGTCTGTAAAGGATAATGATAAGTTTTAAAAACATAACCTCAATGTCATATCTAAAGATAACAATTTCTTTTCTAAATATTTATATTTTTAAAGATTTATTTGTTTTTATTTTAGGTGTATGAGTGTTTTGCCTGCATGTATGTATGTGTACCATTTTCATGCCTGGTGCCAGCAGAGGCCAGAAGAGGGTGTCAAATCTCCTAGAACCAAAGTTAGAGACACTTGTGAGTCACCATATCAGTGCTAGCATCAAAGTGGTCCATCTTTCTGTAGCCTTTATTATTTTAATGCTCTGTGTGTGTGTGTGTGTGTGTGTGTGTACATATGTATATGCACATGTGTGCTCAAGAGGCCAAAAAAGGGTGTTGGAGGCCCTGGAGCCAGATTTTCAGGTAGTTATGAGTCACCCAATGTGGGTACTAGGAACTTAACCCAGATCCTCTGCAAAAACAGCAAGTACTCTTAAACACTGAGCCATCTATATCTTAACTATATCTAAAGATATTATCATATCGAAAGATAATAGTTTTTCCTTAATGTTTCCAAACATCAATTCAATGTACAAATTCCCTTGTTTCCTGTACTTTTAACAATTGCTTTAAATCAAAATCCAAGCACAGTTCATATTTAAGAATATATTTATTTAATTTGTTTTAATTAGAAGTTTGATTCCTTTCCATGCATCTGTAGAAGAAACCAATTGTTCTGTAGAATTTTTCACACTTTCAGTTTTGATAATTCTTTCTAATTACTGACTTTTCTTGATCAAAGTAGTCCTAGATCGCCCATCAAAAACTAAGTTCCTGAAATGAGATAGTTTAAGATAGACAGTTGTTTCCCATAGAACTTCTATCTTGTAGTCATACTTTTTCCAGATTTATTAAACTATAACTAACAAATAAAAATTGTGTATATACAATGTATATGGTATGATGATCTGATATATGTAAACACTTTGTAATGAGTACCATATTCAAATTAATTAACCACATCCACCACTCTCTGCTTTTACAATTAATATGGAAGTCAGGACATTGAAATTTTGCCATCTTATCATATTTCAAGTTAAAAAATATTACTAGCTAGTGTGGCAATGTTGTACAATAGATGTCCCAAGCCTAGTCATTTTTTTTTTACTGAAGGTTTGTACCATAGCCTTACATTAGTGACTGGGTGCAATTGATTCCTTAAATTAACATTAAAAGTTCAGATTTAACTATTTATTCTAGTATTTCAGGGGTGTGTTAGTGATTCTCTGATTCTCAATTACACAATTGCAGTGAAACAAATTCTTCCAGTAATCAGTAAGCTTAGAAGAGTACTCTGAACCTCAGATGAGATTGTAGCTCTAATCAACACCTTGAATTCAGCTAGCGTGGTAAGACCATGAACAAAGAATGCAACTATCCAATGCCTTGATGCCTCATTCACAAAAACTATTGGTGAAATTATTAAGGCCACTCCACATAGTTAAAAGGAGGATTTATTTAGTGGGTAACTTACAAATGAAGGGATAGGTAGGTTGCGGGGTCTGGGGAAGGTGTATCGCAGTCCAGCCATGTTCTCTGGAGCTCTGCTCGGTCAACCTCCACCATCAAGGGTCCAGGAACAGAGAGAGCGCTCACCCATCCAGATCTTGGGTCCCCAGGTGCCTCCCTTGGCCCTGCCTTGTAGGCATGACAGTTGCCGAAGCCTCAATGGGGGTTGGAACTTCCAGATCAAAGCTGGAATGGCTACCCACTACATCTCCCCATTTTTGTTGAAATAAGGAGGTTCTAACCTAATACTATATACAAAGGGATGGTTATAGTGGGTAACCATTCCAGTTTTGATCTGGAAATTCCAACCCCATTGAGGCTTCCATAACTGTCACACCTACAAGGCGGGGCCAAGGGAGGTGCCAGGAGACCCGAGATCTGCATGGGCCAGTGTGCTCTCTCTGTTCCTGGACCCTAGACAGTGGAGGTTGGCTGAGCAGAGCTCCAGAGAACACCACTGGACTTCGATACACCTTCCCCAGACCCCACAACCTACCTTTCCCTTTTTTGTAAGTTACCCACTAAATAAATCTTCCTTTTAACTACATGAAGTGGCCATATCACTCTATATAAATAAAACATTGATTGGCCAGTGACCAGGCAGGAAGTATAGGCGGGACAAGGAGAGAGGAGAATTGAGAGAACAGGAAGAAGGAGGAGGAGACACAGCCAGCCACTTCAAGGACAAGCAGCATGTAAAGATGCCAGTAAGCCACAAGCCACGTGGCAAGGTATAGATTTATAAAAATGGGTTAATTTAAGATATAATAACAGTTAGTAAGAAGCCTTCCACGGCCATACAGTTTATAAGTAATATAATCATCTGAGTGATTATTTTATATGTGGGTTGTGGGACTGTGGGGCTTGGTGGGACCTGGAGAGAAGCCCTCCAGCAACAAATGGTTATCAAATATTGTCCAGGAATAATGATGGATAATGACCTAGATAAGATGGAACTACAACCAATGCAAACAATATCAATCAAGAAACACATACTAAAATCCAGAGAAGTATAGAGCATAAGTAAATGGCATGTTACAAAGATCATTCCAAAAGATGCCTTATCCTAAAGAACCTGAATCTAATACTTAATATGTTCTAAGATATTATATATACTAAGTTGTAACTATAACTGCTAGTCTTCAATCCCATCAAAGACCTGAGAAGGAATATAATGGTACCTGAGAAATGGTAGGTGGATGCAAGCAACTTTCGGGAATCTTGCAAGAGTAGACCAAGACAGCTGGCAGCCTAGACAGTCACCTAATGTTTCTCAGCATTGTTGGTGCACTCAAATTGGCTACAGGCCTAGAGTGTCTGACAGACCATTTTCAGAAGCAGGAATTCTGAAAAACCATCTTACCCTGTCTTGGCAGAGTACAGTGGTCGCTTTCCTTGTGTCCCATTTGTCCAGAAAGGACAGAATTGCATTCGTACTGTCAGCAATCGAGGCAAGGGCAGTTCTTTACCCAGTAGGCCTTTTTGTGCCAAGAAGACAAACTTCCAAATGGAAATGTCTTAGAAGCCCAACATTCTCTCAGGATCAAATTGGTGCAGCCTGGAGCAATTGTGTCTCATGTCAACAGAATTCTAAGTTATTTAAATGCTATATTCTCTAGGTCTATGAAGTGTTTGAAGATTACCTGTCCATCTGACCTATGTATCTGTAAATCTGGATAACCTAACTAACGTAACTATAGAGATGACAAGCATAGGTGACTATAAATCTATAAGTCTTATCTACTGAGATAACCTAAGGACTAAGGCTTCATGTAAACAAGGTAAACAGTCTATAAGCAAATGTATGGTAAAGAACAATGACTTCAAAATTGTGACAATACACAAGATATTTATAACAGAGGTAGGAATATATAGTGCGATATGCAACATAACAATAATCTTAAATATATATCAATATACCAAATATCCTAAACAGAAGTAGAACATACATAAAGTATGACAGATATAAATTTACATTTGCATCAATATACAAATATTTCAAATAAGAGTAGAAATATATGTACATTATAACAAATATAGTTCTGTATTTGTATCAATATACAAATTATCTTAAACAGGAATATAAAAATAGTTTACATTTGTATCAACATATAAGAATCCATAACAGTGCAAATTACAGTGCAAATTATCTAAGGCTGCTATTTTACTAAATTTGTTTACTAGTATATACAATAATCTACCATAATATCTTATACCTATCCATTCCATTTCTTCTTTTCCTTTTTTTAAGAATACTGAGTCTAATATTTTCTTCCACTCACAACCCTATAACCATCATCCATAACCCTGAGAATTATGAAACCTAAGGGAGAAGGGGTGTCATTTTCTTAGAATTGCTTTCTGCCGTTTTAGGGGGTGATGTTATCTCTGTTGGGTACTGTGAGAAAGCTCAGATAGTTAAATCTCTGTTAGACTAACTGTAGGTTCCACAGCATGTAACTAACTAAAAAAAAAAAAAAAAAAAAAAAAAAAAAAAAAAAAAAAAAAAAAGCCTGGCTATCTCAGTCGGTAGGGCATGACACTCTTAATCTCAGGGTCGTGGGTTCGTGCCCCATGTTGGGCACCAGATATTGGTGAAATTATTAAGGCCACTCCACATAGTTAAAATGAAGATTTATTTAGTGGACAACTTACAAATGAAGGGATAGGTAGGTCACGGGGTCTGGGGAAGGTGTATTGCAGTCCAGCGGTGTTCTCTGAAGCTCTGCTCAGTCAACCTCCACTGTCAAGGGTCCAGGAACAGAGAGAGCACACTGGCCCATCCAGATCTCGGGTCCCCAGGCGCTTCCCTTGGCCCCACCTTGTAGGCGTGACAGTTGCTGAAGCCTCAATGGGGGTTGGAACTTCCAAATCAAAGCTGGAATGGCTACCCACTACAAGAAACTGTTAAACTATGAAGCTGTATCATTTTAAGTCACTTAGTTGGTGGCAATTTCTTACAAAATAATAGAAAACTAAATTAACTATTTAAAATATCAAGTCTTTCAACTTCTTGACCATGGTGTATATTTTTATTTACTTACAGCTTCTGCTATTGCCCTCAATAAACTTGTCTGCTTTCAGGTGTACAGTCTTATACATCTTTTGCTTAATGTATCTATCCATGTTTAATGTTTTTGTTTGCTTCTGTAAATGGTGTTTTAAATTTTAATTTCTAACTTTTCGTTAATATATAGATAGAACTGGTATTTGTATATTAATATTATATTTTGTGGCCTTCTGTACTCTGTGTGTTTTCTCCTGGTTGAATGTGATCACTGCCATCTTGAATCAGATCAGCTGAGCTCACTCCCACATGTATCTCACAAAACTGAATATATTAACATTCCCTTTTTTTAAAGAAGGGAAGAGGTGCTAATGAAGCTAAACAGGCTCATGGGGCTCAAGATACCTCTCCTCTCTCCAAGGATATATAAGCAGTTAACATTTGCTGGGAAAATAGGATTTTTGGTGGTATAGCTGTCTATGAGTTGACCATGCTCACGTAAGTAATCCAAATAACTTACTGTTTCACCTAGTCAAAACCTGGGTAGAATAATTGTTTTCGTTGCTCATTGCCTTCTCTATCCAGGGTTAACATGAATAGAGTACCTAGGAAAAGTCACACTGTACTCTATTATTTCAAATAGATTTCTATGCAGATTCCTTAGGATCTTACAGATAGGTGATCATATCATGTGAATACAGACTTTTACTTCTATCATTTCAGTCTGTATTCATATTATTTATTTTTTTCTCTTTACCACACTTTCTAGCATTAGGCTAGAGATGCTTTTTTTTGCAATTGATATCTGCTAGAAAGGGGAAAATCAATTTTCTACAATGGAGTGTCACTGGGTAAATCAACCACATTACAGAGCAGCATCTCTGCTCAGGAACACAAGACAGATTCTATAATTGTGAGTGTGTTGGAGGGTGTATGTGTGTGTGTGTTCTTTTTGTTTTGGTATTTTTTTATTTTAATGGGATTTTTAGACAATGTAGCTTTAGCTGCCCTATTTGTTCATCTTGATTTTTTTCTTTTTTCTTTGTGTGTGTGTATGTGTGTGTGTGTGTGTGTGTGTGTGTGTGTGTGAACATGAAGTTGGGAGATGGGAAGAATTTTGAAGGAGTTGGAAGAGGGGAAAGATATTATCAAAATATAGTGTTTGAAAAAGACACTAAATAAATAAATAAATAAATAAATAAATAAATAAATAAATAAATAAATAAATAACCCACAAACAAAAAATAAATTGTGATGCTGGAAAAATCTGTCTTGCTAACAATCTTAGGAGGGACTGATTATCTTAATCTTATGCCTAAAGGATTTTATATTTATAAGCTGAAATTACAGAAAAGGTTTGTTTTCCCCATTTGGTTCTTTACCCCAGAGCTGGTTCTGTCTCTTTCTTATGTGAAGTACAGAAATCAGAAAATGCCCAGATAGCAATGGGTGCTTTTTAAATATGAACACATATAACAGCAGCTTTGCTCTGAAGTTGTCAATATTTTGGTCACCCTCATGGGGTGAAGTCAGACAGCAAATTAGTGCCTACATATCTAGCAGAGCTGTAAAATGTTGGGTCTTTCCTCTCCCTTAATTTCCCAACATATTCATTTTGTTTGGTATATAGGGGAAGAGAATGATCAGGATGTGCAGTGAGAATGAGATTCTGTACCAAAGTTTTATATTTCTGTTGGGTTTCAGGTAAACACTTGCTTGAGCTTAACAAACAAACTTCAAATATTTTTTTCTACTCTATGTTCTATATCTTCGCTATCAACACTATTTTACCATTATGTATTTTTTGATTCAGTAATGACAGGCATTAAAGCCATGACAGAAGAAATCCCAGGGTTAACCACCTCATGTCATGATAATAGTCTCCATCCTTTCACCTAGAGGAGAATGAACAGAAACCAAAGCATATTAGGGTGTCATTTTCAATCTTTGGCCCCATTTAGTTTAAGAATATGATATATATGGAGAATCTATTCCATTAGATCCTGGTCATCTCATGTTAATGAACACAGCTCTCAATCATTCTCATTGCCCAAACTGTCTAAGATTTTTCTGTACTTGCAAGGTATTCAGACAACCTATTGTTGGTTTGTGGATGCTGATAGAATGCATGAGTCTCCTAGATAAATATACATGTGATAGGATATATTATAGGAGGAAAACACTGACATCTGTGTGTTTACAATTCTTAAAATAAATCACTGATCTTCTCCCCAGGATAATATACTATTTCACCCTTCTAGGTTGCCGACTGCAAAAACAACCCAGAGAATAAACATAAGCAAAGAATGGTCATGTCTTTGTATTCTTGTAATATCCATCAAGATGGTCAAAGGATATGCAGAACCCTTCACAAACAGTCTCTTCCACACAATAACTGTGATGGCTATTCTTGGTTGTCAACTTGACTATATCTGGAATTAAGTAAAATCCAAGCAGCTGGGTACACATGCGAGGGGTTTATTTTTTATAAGTGAATCATTTGTGGTATGAGGATCTACCCTAAATTTATATTTTTTTTGTGGTAGAAAGATCCACCTGAAATCTGGGCCACACCTTGTGGTAGCAGCCTGTATAAAGGACATGGAAGAAGGAAGCACTAGTTCTTTGCCTACATGTCCTCACTCTTATTGGCAAGTTCATTCCTTCACTGGAGTTAGAGCCTACTTCTTTGGGATTCCTGCATATACTGAAGAACAGCTGAGACATTCAGTTCCATAGAATGAATAACTACTGGATTTTTGGACTTTCCATGTTGCTGGAATAGTCAGACCATAACCTGTAAATCACTCTGATAAAAATCCATATATATTCATATGTGAGATTCATATTCATATATGAATATATATTCAATCAATTCTATTTCTCTAGAGAACCCTGACTAGCACAATAACCAAAAAACCTACTTATGATAAATAGATCACTTGAGTAGCCATATATATGTATTAAAGAATGGAATTTATGGCTAAATACCTACACACACACACACACACACACACACACACACACACACACACACAAAGTTGTAAATATAACTTTATGTTCCCATTCCCATCCACTCTCCTCTACTCCCTCCCCCCTATTTCCAATTATATAGTAATACATGACATATGACTTTTTTATATGTTGATCTCATATATTTTGACCTACTAACTAACCTATAAATTATACATGTTTCCTTAGGTTAGTTTTGAATATCATCGGATGAAATTTTCTAACACTTTGCTATTGCTTTTTTTCTTTCTCTTTTTAATTTTGTGTATTGGTATTTTGTCTGTATGTGTGTCAGATCTTGGAGTTACAGACAATTGTGAGCTGCCATGTGGGTGCTGGGAATTGAACCCTGAGTCCTCTGGAAGAGCAGTCAGTGCTCTTAACTGCTAAGCCATCTCTCCAGCCCCTGTCATTATTATTTTTAATTTGTATTCACAAAGAACATTGGTCTCTTGTTTCCAGCAATGCCCTTTGCAACAATTAGACATCAGCATGCAAACAGGGGAGAACAACAAATCCTTAATGTAAACTTCACACTTTTTACAAAATTTAATTCAAAATGGATCATACTATAAATAAATATAAAACACAACAAAATATTTTAATACTGAAAAAAATGTATATACTTGGATATGTTCATGAATGAGCTAAATACTCCTGGAAGGATACATGTGAAACCACCAGCAGTTACCTCTTGGTTGAGAGGAGCAGTGAAGGTTTTTAGTGTACATTTTATCTTTGTATATTACATTTCCTTTTTTAAAAAATAAACACACATAATTTACTTTAAAATAGTTTTAACTCACAAATCACAATGGTATATATTGTATGTTTATGAAGTACAATATGACACCTTGAAAAATATTAAGAATATCAAGTCCTGGTACAAATATGAGCAACTAGGTCTCTCACGCATTACTAGAAAGATGAAAAACAATACAGTAACTCTACAAATTGTTTTGGTAGGTAACTTCTCATAAAGTTAAATATGTACTTAACCATGTGACACAGAAATTCCACTGATTTTCTGTTCTGGAGAAATGAAAAATTTGTGTTGGAACACCAGTGTTTACAACAGTTGTATTTATAATTTCCCTAAGCTACAAACAACCTAAATGTTTTTCAGTAGGTCAATGCATGAACAAATTGGTATATCCATGTAAGAGTAAGAAGTATTAATACCTACAGAATTTGATGATGGCATTATATTTCATGAAAGAAGCTAGTATGGGAAGTTACATACACCATCATGTCATCTATATAACATTCTGCTAAAGACAAGACTGTAAGGATGGAAAACAAGTTGTCAGCTTTTATTCATGGGGGCAGTAACTATAAAAAAAAAAAGGGATCCTGCCAACGACCTCCCATCTGGACAAGAGGTAAGTGCCTGGGCTCAGACCCAGAGAGGTCTGCCCCTAGATCCCATTCCTGGGCACCAGCCATTCCAGGGAAGACCTGCTCAACTTGGACCCAGGTTCTGGCCATCAGGCAGGATCCCCTCCACCCCCATTGGGAAGGATTCCCTTCTCCAAGACCCCCAGCAGACCCTGTAATCTCCACATCCTGCCCCCCACGCCCATCTGCAGAAGACCCCAGCCACTTCCTGAGACTTAGAGACCAGCCCTCAGCTCCCTTCCTGCCCCAGACCTCTCATCTGGATAAGAGGTGAGTGTCTGGGCTCAGACCCAGAGAGGCCCGCCCCTAGATCCCATCCCTGGGCACCAGCCATTTCGGGGAAGAACTGCCCAACTTGGCCCCAGGTTCTGGCCATCCGGCAGGATGCCCCCCACCTCCACCGAGAAGGTTCCCCTTCTCCAAGACCCCCCCAGCAGACCCTGCAATCTCCACGCCCTGCCCCCATGCCCATCTGCCCAAGACCCCAGACACTTCCTGAGACTTAGAGACCAACCCACAGCTCCCATCCTGCCCCCGACCTCCCATCTGGACAAGAGCTCCCATCCCGCTCCTGGACAAGAGAGAGAGGCTTCCTGAATCTGTCAGCTCTGTCTGGACCAAGAGTGCTGATAAGACCAAGAACGAATCCACAAGGAAATGGGCAGACATCGAGGCAGAAGTACATACAACAAAATGAAGAGCAATACAGCATCACCAGAACCTAGCCCTCCTCCAGCAGGTAGACCTGAACATCACAAAATGGAAGAAGCAGAAGAAAGCAACCTTATGAATAACATCATGAAGAGGGTAGAGGCTTATATAAGAAGAAATCACAAATGAAATTGAGGAAAAGACAAACAAAAAGTGGAAAGAACGCTGTAAAAAACTAGAGGAAAGGACAAATAAAGCAGAAGAAAACAATAAATCCATGAAAGAAAATCATGAAAAAGCAATGAAACAGATGAAGGAAGCAGTCCAAGACCTGAAAAGGGAAATAGAAAAAATGAAGAAGACACAAACAGAGGGAATGCTGGAAATAGAAAATCTGAGTAAACGAACAGGAACTTCAGATGCAAGTATAACCAACAGAATGCAAGAGATGGAAGAGAGGATCTCTGGCATTGAAGATACAGTAGAAGAAATAGATTCATCAGTCAAAGAAAACACTAAAGCCAACAAATCATGACCCAAAATGTCCAAGAAATTTAGGACACCATGAAAAGACCAAACCTACGAATAATAGGGATAGAGGAAGGTGAAGAATACCAACTCAAAGGCACAGAAAATATATTCAACAAGATCATAGAAGAAAACTTTCCCAACTTAAAGAAGGAAATGCCTATAAAGATACAAGAAGCCTATAGAACACCAAACAGACTAGACCCCCCCCAAAAAAGTCCCCTCGCCACATAATAATTAAACAACTAAACCTACAGAATAAAGAAAGATTAACAGCAGCAAAGGAAAAAGGCCAAGTGACTTATAAAGGCAAACCCATCAGAATAACACCCGATTTCTCAATGGAGACTTTGAAAGCCAGAAGGACCTGGACAGATGTAATGCAGACACTAAGAGACCATGGGTGCCAGCCTTGACTAAAATACCCAGCAAAACTTTCAGTTGTCATAAATGGAGTGAACAAGACATTCCAAGACAAAGCCAGATTTAAACAATACTTATCCACAAACCCAGCCCTACAGAAAGCACTAGAAGGAAAATTCCAACCTAAGGAAGTCTGATACACCCTTGAAAACACAGGCAATAGATAATGCCACAGCAGTAAACCCCAAAGAAGAGAAGTACACACATGCTACCACCAAAAAATAACAGGAATGATCAATCACTGGTCATTAATATCCCTTAATATCAATGGACTTAATTCATCTATAAAAAGACACAGGCTTACAGAATGGATATGAAAGCAGGACCCATCTTTCTGCTGCACACAAGAAACACACCTCAAATTCAAAGACAGACACTACCTAAGAATAAAAGGCTGGGAAAAGACTTTCCAATCAAATGGTCTTAAGAAGCAAGCAGGTGTAGCCATCCTGATATTCATCAAAATAGACTTCAAACTAAAATCAATCAAAAGAGATCAAGAAGGGCATTACATACTCATCACAGGAAAGATCCACCAAGATGAAGTTTCAATTCTGAACATTTATGCCACACACACAAGGGCACCCACATATGTAAAAGAAACATTACTAAAGTTTAAACCACATATAAAACCCCACACATTAATAGTGGAAGACTTCAACACCCCACTTTCACCACTGGACAGATCTCCCAAATCGAAACTTAACAGAGAAATAAAGGACTTAACTGATGTCATGACCCAAATGGACTTAATCGATATCTACAGAACATTCCATCCTAAAAAAAGAAAAAAGAAAAGAATATACCTTCTTCTCAGCACCCCATGGAACCTTCTCTAAAATCGACCACATACTTGTCCACAAAGCAAATCTCAACAGATACAAAACAATTGGAATAACCTCCTGTGTTCTATCAGACCACCATGGTTTAAAGTTAGATTTCAACAACAACATACGAAAGTCCGTCAATGTAATACACCATATAAATAAACTCAAAGAAAAAAAAACACATGATCATCTCACTAGATGCAGAAAAGGCATTTGACAAAATCCAACACCCCTTCCTGATAAAGGTCTTGAAGCAATCAGGAATACAGGGAACATACCTAAATGTAGTAAAGGCAATTTACAGCAAGCCAACAGCCAACATCAAATTAAATGGAGAGAAATTCAAAGCGATTCTACTAAAATCAGGAACGAGGCAAGGCTGTCCACTCTCCCCATACTTATTCAATATAGTACTTGAAGTTCTAGCCAGAGCAATAAGACAACATAAGGAGATTAATGGGATACAAATTGGAAAGGAAGAAGTCAAGCTTTCTCTATTTGCAGATGACATGATAGTTTACTTGGGTGACCCCAAAGATTCAACCAAGGAACTGATACAGCATATAAACAACTTCAGCAACATAGCAGGATATAAGATCAACTCAGAAAAAATCAGTAGCCCTCCTATATACAATGGACAAAGTAGCCGAGAAGGAAATCAGAGATACATCACCCTTTACAATAGCCACAAATGACATAAAATACCTTGGGGTAACACTAACCAAGCAAGCGAAGGACCTATATGACAAGAACTTTAAGTCCCTGAAAAAAGAAATTGAAGAAGATGTCAGAAATGGAAAGATCTCAAATGCTCATGGATAGGCAGGATTAACATAGTAAAAATGACAATCTTATCAAAAGCAATCTACAGATTCAATGCAATCCCCATCAAAATACCAACACAATTCTTCACAAACCTGGAAGGGATACTCAAATTCATATGGAAAAACAAAAAACCCAAGATAGCCAAAGAATCCTGTACAATAAAACAACCTCTGGAGGCATCACGATCCCTGACCTCAAGCTCTACTATAGAGTTACAGTAATAAAAACAGCTTGGTACTGGCATAAAAACCGACATGTGGACCAATGGAATCGAATTGAAGACCCTGACATTAATCCGCACACCTATGAACATATAATTTTTGACAAAGAAGCCAAAACTATACAATGGAAAAAAGAAAGCATCTTCAACATATGGTGCTGGCTTAACTAGATATCAACATGTAGAAGGCTGCAAATAGATCCATATCTGTCACCATGTACAAAAATTAAGTCCAAGTGGATCAAAGGCCTCAACATAAATCCAGCTACTCTGAACCTGCTAGAAGAGAAAGTAGGAAGTAGTCTTGAACGCATTGGCATAGGAGATCACTTCCTAAATATAACACCAGTAGCACAGACACTGACAGAAACAATCAATCAATGGGACCTCTTGAAACTGAGAAGCTTTTGTAGAGCAGAGGATATGGTCAAGAAGACAAAGTGACAGCCTACAGAATGGGAAAAGGTCTTCACCAACCCCACATCTGACAGAGGACTAATATCCAGAATATATAAAGAACTCAAGAAATTAGACATCAAAATGCCCAACAGTCCAATTAAGAAATGGGCTATAGAACTAAACAGAGAATTCTCAACAGAGGAAACTCAAATGGCTGGAAGACATTTAAGGAATTGCTGAATATCCTTAGTCATCAGGGAAATGCAAATCAAAACGACTCTGAGATACCACCTTACACCTGTCAGAGAGGCTAAGATCAAAAACACTGAAGACAGCTTATGCTGGAGAGGATGTGGAGCTAGGGAAACTCTCCTCCACTGCTGGTGGGAATGCAAGCTTGTGCAACCACTTTGGAAATCAATATGGCGCTTTCTTAGAAAATTGGGAATCAATCTCCCTTAAGACCCAGCTATACCACTCTTGGGCATATACCCAAGGAATGTTCAATAATACCACAAGGGCACTTGCTCAGCTATGTTCATATCAGCATTGTTTGTAATAGCCAGAACCTGGAAACAACCTAGATGCCCTTCAACTGAAGAATGGATAAAGAAAATGTGGTATATATACACATTGGAATACTACTCAGCAGAGAAAAACAATGATGTGAGGTTTTGCTGGTAAATGGATGGATCTAGAAAAAAATCATCCTGAGTGAGGTAACCCAGAATTAGAAAGACAAACATGGTATGTACTCACTCATAGGAAGATACTAGATGTAAAGCAGGGATGACTGGACTGCTACTCACAACTCCGGGGAGGCTACCTAGAGAGCAGGACCCTGGGAAAGACACAGGGATTGCCCAATGACAGAGAAATGAATGAGATCTACATGGACAACCTGGACATAAGTGGGGGTAATGAAGGGCAAGGGTCAAGGGAAAGAGAGCGGGAGATCCCACCTGGATCAAGAACAGAAAGGGAGAACAAGGAATAAGAGACCATGGTAAATGGAGACCACATGAGAATAGGAAGAAGCAGGGTGCCAGAGAGGTCCACAGAAATCCACAAGGATACCTCTACAATAGACTACTGGCAATGGTCAGGAGACAGCCTGAAATGACCTACTCTGGTGATAGGATGGCAAAACACCCTAATTGTCGTGCTAGAAACCTCATCCAATGACTGAGGGAACCAGATGCAGAGATCCATGGCCAGGCCCCAGGTGGAGCTCCGGGAGTCCAATTGACGAGAAAGAGGAGGGTTTGTATGAGCGAAAATTTTTGAGACCAAAGTTGGAAAAAGCACAGGGACAAATAGCCAAACGAATGGAAACACATGAACTATGAACCAATGACTGAAGAGATCCCAAATGGATCAGGCCCTCTGGATAAGTGAGACAGTTGATTAGCTTGAACTGTTTGGGAGGCATCCAGGCAGTGGGACCCGGACCTGTCCTCAGTGCATGTGCTGCCTGTTTGGAACCTGGGGCTTATACAGGGACACTTGGCTCAGCCTGGGAGGAGGGGACTGGACCTGCCTGGACTGAAACTACCAAGTTGAACTCAATCCTCAGGGGAGTCTTTGCCATGGAGGAGATGGGAATGGGGGATGGACTGGGGGAAGGTGGGGGAAGGTGGGCGGGAGGGGGGAGAACAAGGGAATCTGTAGCTGATATGTAAAATTAAATTATAAAATAAAATTTTAAAAAAGGGATTGGGGGTGTTTAATGTGGTGGTGATAACTGTAAGTAAATTGGTTGCAACTTTGTGGGTTTTGTCCCGGGTTTCAGCACCAACAATGTAAGTAAATTGGTTGCAACTTTGTGGGTTTGGTCCTGGGTTTCAGCACCAACAATGTAAGTAAATTGGTTGAACAGCTCTGGGTTTGGTCCCGGATTTTGGCACCAAAACGTGAGTTTTGCAACTCTGGGGAATGGTGTCCTGACTACCTGGGAGTCAGGCAACACCTTGAGCTGCTTAGGACAGCTCTGATGGCTGGAACTGCAAGGAGACAGTTCAACCCTGGAGGGCGGGGTATCCCAGACACTTTTAGCTGCTCAGAACAACAGCTCTGCCCTGAAGGTATCCTGGACACCTGAAGATGTTTAGCCCAGCTCTGATGGCTGAAACTGCAAAGAATCAGCCCAACTCTGGAAGGGAATTTTTTTCTGACTTCTCTGGAAAGTCAGGCCTGAAACTGCTTCAGCAGGGAGGGGTATCCTGACTATTTGGGAAAGTCAAGGTATACCCGGTGTGATGGAGAGATGGTCTCTCTGCAGGTTATAGCAATCCTGCTCCTCTCCTGGAGAGCCTTTACAGCTGAGCTTTGCTCAGCCATCACTTAAGGGGGCTTCCTAGCAGAGCTCTGCTTCTCTGGCCTAAGATGTGGCTTCTTTTGCTTCACTCTGCAAAAGAGGAAACCCCTGCAGAAATGAAGCAATCTCCTCCTGCTCTGGAGAAAAGCGTTACTTTTTCAGCTCTCTCTTGCTCTATCCACTGAGGGATGTCTCAGCAAAGACCTTCTGTTCAGCTCCTCCTTGCTCTGCTCTTTCAGCTCTCCTTTGTTTTGTCCACTAAGGAACATCTCAGCAAGGATCTTCTCTATGCCAGTGAATGAAGATCTTCACACCCAAAACTCTTTTAAAAAAGAGATTTATTTGGGAAGGAGGAGTCTATCTCTACCAGAGTAGAGAAAACAGCCTTTTTTCTAACTGACCAGGCAGGGTGGTTTACACAAGATGTCTTGGGGGTGGAGTCAACCAGGGGTTGACTTGGGGCCCAGGGTTCTACTGTCCTGCTCTGTGATTGGTTGGTTTCACATGTCAGTTGGCCAGGACTGACCAACTTTCTGATCTTTCTGCCCTGATCTGAACCCTCTTTCCCTAATTTTGGGCTCCAGGGTCAGGGTGGTTTTCTTTAGACAGCCCCTTTTCCCTACATTAACATATGTCTAGATATGTCTTAAAATTCATAAAACTATACACCCAAAGAAAAAATATAATTTTCTGTATGGTAATTTTAAAATAATATTGTTGGAAGACATTGCTGGCTGGTCAGAGATCACAGTCTCCCTATGGCCTGGCAGCTTATATCAATAGCTCAACAACATGGGGCTCTCTACCTCCAGCATAACTTCTTGTTCTACCTGCCTTTATCTGAGGAATGTCCCTGGGCCTGGACTTAACATGTTCAACAATGATCTTTTCACTCAAAACTTTGTCAACCTTTAACTCACTACTACACCTCCCAGACATAGTTTTACATAGGATAATCTACTTCTGTTCTTAATACTCATTGAAAGATAGAAGTAAATTGATTAATTTTGTGTTATAACCTGTTTTCCACACTACACTATAACATACATGTGGATAAGAATTGTCTTATTTGTAGAATATGGTAAGCAGTCAGTCAATATTTGTTAAATGACTATATACCACTATTACCTACGTAATCAATGAGAAACTTGAGAGCTACTATCTTCTTTTACTTTCTATGTTTTTCATTATAAATGAATCAATCTTTAAAAAATATTTTGTTTTTTAAAACTTCATATAGGTTTATTGTATGTGGAGCATATCCTTTAAACTTCCTTCTTTCCTTTTCCCAATCTGTTTGTTCCTTGTTTCTCTAGACAATTTTACTTCTATTTTCATTTTATATGTACATATATGATCTTTTATGACTATATAAAATGTAGGATCTACAAATGAGAGAAAAATATATAATATTTGTCTATAAGTAGCTTAATTTTAGTAATATGGTTATATCTAGTTGCATCCTTTTTTCTGCAAACAATATATCCTCAACAACTCTCACATCTGTTTCTAGTGCTTTTGCCTTAGTTTTACATCATTTCATAACATATACAATTATCTGCTTTGAAGACCCATTATGTTACTTCTGTTATCATAGCAACTTTCTCACAGTATATTTTGAGGTGGTATTTTTAAAATTCCCATTTACCTTTACAGTTTATTCCATACAATTTCATGATTAAATATATTGATTTAGTATAAAGGTGACCATTATCAAATACTTTCTATATGACAAACAACAACATTATGGAATATGCACACATTGGCCATCATTATTGTATTGTGCAAAAGGGGAATCAAAGACTCAGAGAGGTTAAGTAACATTCAAATTCACATAGCTAGTAAGAATGGTAGGATTCAAGCCCAAGTTTGATTGTCATAGTCTCTGTTCTCTTTACTATATCATTATCTCCAGTTATTATTACCTTTATTTCCATTGTACCATTTGACTAGCTCTTTGTATGTTTTGAAATATTTGCACACATTATTCCTCTGAATCCTATTTCAATGGTCTGAGACTGTGAAGCTCAAAAAGAATCTGAGCACGAATCTGTAGCTAGAGTTTTCCTGCCTTGCCCACAGTCAGGACAAATCTTTGCCACCCACCAGTCCCACAGCTGCTCAGACCCAACCAAGCAAACACAGAGACTTATATTGGTTACAAACTGTATGGCCATGGCAGGCTTCTTGCTAACTGTTCTTATAGCTTAAATTAATCCATTTTCATAAATCTATATCTTGCCACGTGGCTTGTGGCTTACCAGCATCTTCACATGTTGCTTGTCATGGCAGCAGCTGGCAGTGACTCCTACTGCCTTCCTGTTCTTTCTTTTCTCCTCTCTGTTAGTCCCGCCTATACTTCCTGCCTAGCCACTGGCCAATCAGTGTTTTATTTATTGACCAATCAGAGCAATTTGACATACAGACCATCCCACAGCACTTCCCTTTCTCTTTTTTTTTTAAAAGGAAGGTTCTAACCTTAACATAGTAAAATTACATATAATTTGGGAATTTGGGCGTAGCTTCTCTTACTACTTCCAGCTGGAGAGGGCACTGTATCTTATGAGGACACAAAGAAAATTTTAGGATTATGAAGTGGTCCATGAGGCTGTATTGTCTGAGCCAATTGCCTTCAAACCATTCTGGATGTTGGATCATCTGGGCCATAGTGTTATCGGAGACCTTTCAGGGGGTCTTGGCTGGTCAAACCTGATGTATCTTAATGTGGAACAAATCCATAGCCTCTGGCTTTCTGTGGAAACAAAAACAGAGCCTCCTTTCCAAAGCAACATATCCTTACATCCAAATTTTGAAGTCAAGGTACCTTTAAAATATACATTTTGGCATAACTCAACAGCTTTTGCAATCAATTTTTTTTCAGTTATGAATGTCAAAGAGAACATAATCCAGATTCTCTGTGTGGTAGCCATCTTTACATGGCTTATTTTTTTTTACCTTGAGCCTATTGCTTTAAACTGCAGCATTCTAAGACTGAAATGGCACTGTGGCTGCTGGCTCTGCCCACTTCAGCTTCCCAACATGGCGGTGGTACGTTTACCACCAGCTCTGGGAGCCATCTTGGGTCTATGTTTTTATCCAAGCAGTGTGTAGCTCAGAAACCTCTTTTTGTTTTGTACTAGCAAAGGCTAAATCCACCACGCAGCTTAATGCGCCACTTGCAGAGGCCTCATTCCCACGATACTGCAGGTCGAATGCACATACCAGTAACCTGCCATAGTAGCTCAAACACGCAGGCTGCCACTAACTTGAGAGAAACAACTAGGAACTGTTTTAGCTCCATTTTAGAATCTTTTTTTCTCAGGTTTTAGGTGGAAACTCTTGCCAACATGTTGGGCACCATTTGTAGCTGGAGAGCTTCTCTCCAGGTCCCACCAAGCCCCAGCAATCTGACAGCCCACTTATAAAATAAACACACAGACACTTGTATTACTTAAACTGTTTGGCCTAATGGCTCAGGCTTCTAGCTACCTAGTTTTTACATCTTAAATTAATCCATTTTTATAAATCTATACCTTGCCACGTGGCTCGTGGCTTACCGGCATCTTCACTTGTTGCTTGTCATGGTGGCAGCTGGCAGTGACTCCTACTACCTTCCTGTTCTTTCTTTTCTCCTCTCTGTTAGTCCCGCCTATACTTCCTGCCTAGTCATTGGCCAATCAGTGTTTTATTTATTGACCAATCAGAGCAATTTAACATACAGACCATCCCACAGCACGAATCCTATTTAGTCTAATGATAAAAACCCAGAGACAGCTATCAAGGTGAAAGCTGAAGGATCAGAGAAGCAGAGAAGCCATCCACTAGAGTTCTTACCTCTATAAAATCCTCAGCCTGAAAGGGAGTGAGCTCCTGTCTTCTCCCACCTTATATTCCTCTTTCTGCCCAGCCATAACACTTCCTATCTCCACTTCCCTAGTGTTGGGATTAAAGGTGTGAGATCCCAAGTGCTGGGATCAAAGGTGTGTGCCAACACTGACTGGCTCTCTTTCTCTTTTAGACTGGGTCAATCTTGTGTAGCCCAGGGTGGTCTTGAACTCACAGAAATCCATCTGACTCTGCCCCCCACCCCAGTGCTGGAATTAAAGGTGTGTGCCACCACTGCCTGGCCTCTATGGATAACTAGTGGCTTAGCTCTGCACTCTGATCTTCAGACAAGCTTTATTTGTTAGATCATAAACAAAATATTACCACAGTTAAAATTCAAGGATTGTGACTCTTTATATCTTTTTCCATTATGTCATGATGTCAAAGTAAGTACTCTCAGGTAGAATTATCACTTCTTTTTCATATTGTCTATAGCATTAAACACAGACGAGAAAAAATAACCCCTTAATATTTGTATTGTGTTTCTTGGTTTTATAACTTGACTTAATAGAATATTCAGGGTTTTTTTTACAAATAGTTTTCTGACAACCTGAGTGATAATGCCTTTCCCTTTAGTTTCTCAGAAAACAGAATTTTTCTTCAATTAATGTATTCACTTGGTACATGGCCAGCCTTTAATTACTTCTTATTTTCAAATACTCAATAATTTAGCACCCAAAAGTCTTTTAAATAGGATCAATTATCTTATTTTATAATTCCTTTTTCTAACCAACATAATTTTATCTTTATTCTAGCCTTCGAGCTGAAGACAAGTTTTGAGAAATAGCAAAGAACTTTTCCATATACCAATGAATTAATTCCCAACATTGCTGTCCTTTACAATATTCTTATGTCCAAATACACAGTAAACTAAAGATACTTATCTCAATTATCACATGTCATGTGAGGATTTTCTTTTTAACCTGTGAACAGTAACACAGCTGTTGTTGCTCCAGATGAAGCAGTTCTGTGCAGCTGAGGGAAGGGTTCAGTCTTAGGTGAAAGAGTATAGTGACAATGAGGTAGGAGCTTGAAAATGACCCATTCCCTGCCAGATTTGCTACAGAATCTCCTGGTGGAGAGTCGTATCCCTTCCAGTAAACTGCTCAAAATATTTGATTTCATTTTTTATTTGGTTGTCAATTTATTAAGTGGTTAACCTTGGACTGCATCTACCAAGCATTTAATTAATTAAGGCCAGTTTCAAATACCTTTTAATATTCCTACTAATTTCAATACACCATGCTGGCACATTTATAAAAATCTAGCAATTGCTGAAATACTAAATCATCTCCATTAAGATGCAGTAGTTGCCAGCAGAACATTAATCAATTCAAGAACTAATTGTTAAGATGAAAAAGTAAAAGCAATCCAACAGTTCTCTCCCCTCTCCCAACAGTTTGAAAAAAATTTTAAAAAGTGGTGAAGTATATTTTTATGGAATTCTCAGAGCTTATTTAATCTATTCTTATTGGAAAATAGAAAGACAGGATAGTAGCAAAGTCATACCCTGGTGCTCTAATACACAAGTGTCTTTCATTTCCAGAATGGCTTTTATTTAGGAAAAAAAATTTAGTCATAACTTCTATATTTCTACTGTGAATTCCAGGAAAGGGATGTGATCATGCCAGACAGATATTTTTTTGACACAAGTTCTCACTATGTAGCACAGGTTGGCCTTGAACTAGTAATCATCTTGCTTCAGCCTTCCAGTGTTAGGATTGAGGTTGTATACCACCATACCTGACTTAACCAGCATTTTTTGCTTATCATAAAATATTTCCAACTTACATTGATACCTTATTCTGTTTCACATTAGTGCCAAAAACCAGAGTATTGTTTTAAAAATTCTTTTCTAAAAGTATTTCTGTTTAAATGATAAGCAATAATTTTCTTTACCATCTTCACTTACCTACCATCCATTCACCCCAAGCATCTAAAGTTCAGTTGTGGATTGGATTGCAAACCTGATGATAGAGATTGTAAAATAATGGCAACAATAGAAAGTTTATGAAAGTGCAATGACCAAAAATTAATTCAAAATCAAAAACATAATGAAGCCAAGATGTTCCTGGTAGCACTTTCCCATGTTATATCACATGAGTTTACTGCAGCCTTAGTTCTGAACAAACACACAACATGTGCACTTTGAATTGTTCTTGCATCATCACAAAACATGAACAAATGGTTATTGAAACCCTTCAGCTCACATTCAAAAATACTGAGTTATAAATTTCACATTTTTCTGTTTTACATACAGTTTTGATGTTCTTATAGAAACATTATGGTTTAATTATTGAAAAAAGTGTTTTGTGGTGATATTTTATTTGTGCTCTAATAAATAAAGCTTGCTTGGATATCAGAAGAAAAACCAAGCCATTATAAGTAAACACAAAAGTTATGCAATGTTAGCACATGCCTTTAATCCTATCACTTGAGAGGCAGGGATCTGTCTGGATCTCTGTGAGTTCAAGGCCACAATGGAAACAAAGCCAGGTTTGGTGGCACATGCCTTAAATTCCAACACTAGTTAACCATGGAGGTCTGGAGGTCTCTACAGACAGGAAGTGACAAAGCTGGGCAGGAAGAGAAAGTGATGTAGTTGTACAGAGAGAGCAAATCAGATGGCAGAACAATAAGGCATATAAGTGTGGGTAGACAGGAAGTATCTCGTATTTGGAAGCTGTGGAATTGGTGAGGTGAGGTTAGCATGTGGCTATTTCTATTCCTCTGATCTCTCTCAGTCTTTAACCCTATATATGGCTCTGTGTTTTCTATTAATAAGACCATTTAGAAATTCATCTACAATTGGCACCCAAAAATTGTGGCAAGAACTCATTAAAAAGCAGCTTGTTACAGCACCCCCCACCCCAGCTCAGTTCTGAGTCACAAGGCTCAGGCCAAGGTGCACATAGCCAGAGTCTCTTTGGCTTTTTCTTTCCTGGTGGGTGGTGGGTTCTCTCTGGATTCCCATCTCAGACTGCCACCACACTAGGTAGCTGCTTTGAAATTCCCTCGGAATTCTACTCTTCTATGCAGTCTCAATTTAGATATCTTAAAGGGAGAAATTAGGTAAAAATGATTTTTTCCCACATTAAAAAATGGGAACATTTTTACTATGGAAGGAATTTAATCTCTGTTTGATAACACATTAGGCAGTCTGAAAGTGAAACAATTAAATGAGAGGATAATTAAGATTGATGGGGTATATGTAACATCATTTATGAATATTATTTGCTTTATCGTTTTTATTTTAGCATTAAAAAGGTTGGTCAATTTGAGTGCCAAGATAAAAGCTTTAGAAAAACCTGTTAAAATGAATAACAGAGAAATTCCAACCCAGACAGAAGCATTTAAAGGTGAACGTATCTCAGGATTGAATTATATTGTTACAGAGAAACAGCCTCAGGTTACCAGACAGCAAACATTAATCTACCTGGTAACCTTACAGGAACTGCTAAATGCTCAAGGGCATGTACAAGCTAACTGGATTCCAGTGGGAGTGTTAGATTTAAAGAGATTTAAAGATGCTATAGTATCATATGGCATGCATTCTCCATTTGTAAAGCAGATGCTAAACTCATGGTAATAAAATTATCTCTCTGGACTGGAAAGAGTTAATTACTGCTGTCCTAGAGGCTGATCCACAGTTACAATGGAGACCATGGTTTAAAGAGGAGACTAAAACAATAGAACAATGATGTAGGACTAGAGGTGTGGAAATTTCCCAGGATCAGCTTTTTGGAGAAGGCAATTATGCTGATATACAAAGACAATGTTTATATGATAACCAAACCTTAATGCTATGCCACATGGCAACCATGAATGCATGGGAAAGAATTGAGGAATCAGGAAAAAAATGAGTCATTTACAAAAGTTATACAAGGCCCCAGAGAATCCTTCATGGGTTTCTTACAAAGGCTGTCTTCAGCAGTAAATAGAATGATACCAAATTCAGAAGCTAGACAGATAATAATTGAATTTTGGCTTTTGATAACATGAATTCAGCATGCAAAGGAATAATCATGCCATTAAAGGCAAGTTCAGCACCCTTGGAGGATTGCATCAGGGACACAATTAATATTGAGTCTCATGACCATGATATGTGGATGGGAGGGGTGATATCAAAAGCTTTGAGGAAAAATAATAATGTCAGATGTTTTAATTGTGGTAAACAAGGTCATCTGAAAAGAGAATGTAAATAGGGCATTCCTAGAAACAATGTTTCTTCAAGGAACAATGGCAACAGAATGCCCCTCTCTTCTGGATTATGCAAAAGATGTGGTAAGGGAAAACACTGGACCAACGAATGTAGACCAACAAGGGACAGGCAAGGTAATCCTTTGCCTCTGCCATTGGGAACCTCCCAGAGGGGCCTCATGCAGGCCCCAGTGGCAAATTCAGATAAGTCCTTTCCCGCCATTGTAGAAGAAACCCCTTCTCAGAGTAAATTAAATAAACAAATGCCTATTGTAAAAAAAAAAAAAAAAAAAAAAAAAAAAAAAAAAAAAAAAAAAAAACATACTGCTCTGGGTGATAGAACAGCTATAGCAGAGAGAACAGGAAATATAGTAGAAACCATAAAGCAAAATTTTGGCAAACTTCTATAAATGAACAAAGACCAAAATTTAAAATATGAATAAATGACATTCTCTTGGAAAGTGTGGTATACACAGGTGTGGATGTTACAACAATTGCACTAGAATCTTGGCATCCAAATCGGCCTCTTCAGGAGGCAAATGTTCAGCTGTTAGGGATTGAAACATTATCTCAAGTGAAACAGAGCACAAGATGGCTTGAATGTATAGGGCCAGAAGGAGAGAGAGGAAAATTAAAGCTATATGTGGCTAATATAGCCATGAATTTATGAGGTCGTGATCTATTACAACAATGGAATACTCAGATTAACATTCATCCAACCTTAGAAACAAAACAAAACTAACACATGTTTCTGAGAGAACTATTAGGAGGTATTATTATTATAAAGAGTGGTTACCAGCCATCCAGATTGTATAAGAACAAGACACAACAACTGCTGATATTTCAAAAACACCAACTGCTCTACCTTTAAAATGGTTAATAGACAAGCCTGTATGGGTTCAGCAATGACCTTTAACAACAGAGAAACTACAGGCTTTAGAAGAGCTTGTACAAGAGCAGTTAAATGCTCAGCATATTGAAGAATCAACCAGCCCTTGGAATTCTCCTGTATTTGTTATTAAAAAGAAATTTGGTAAATGGAGAATGGTAACAGACCTAAGAGCAATTAACAAAGTAATTCAGCCAATGGGCTCTCTACAATCTGGAATTCCTTTGCCTACTCTGTTACCAAAAGGATGGCCTCTTATAGTTACTGATTTAAAAGACTGTTTCTTTTCAATACCCTTACAAGAAAAGGACAGAGAAAGATTTGCCTTCATGGTGCCTACTTATAATAATTCTCAGCTTGTCAAGAGATATCAATGGAGGTTTCTCCCACAGGGAATGTTAAATAGCCCAACCCTGTGCCAGTATTTTGTAGGACAGCCACTGGAAGTAATATATAAACAATTTCCTAAATCTGTAATTTATCATTACATGAGTGATATTTTACTAGCTGATTCAAATACAGATACTTTAGAAAGACTATTTGAAGAAGTAAAGAAAATTTTGCCTTGTTGGGGATTACAGATTGCTCCTGAAAAGATACAAAGAGGATATTGTAATAATTATTTAGGATATAAAATAGGTCTACAAAAAATTAGACCCCAAAAGGTACAAATTAGTAAAGATCAATTATAGACTCTTAATGACTTTCAAAGATTATTTGGAGACATTTCCCATCTACAAACTGTTGTTGGGGTAAAAAAAAATGATGAACTAAATAATTTGTTCAAAACCTTGGCAAGGACTTAAATAGTCCAAGAGAATTATCAGCTGAAGCAGATAGAGAATTGGCCTTGGTGGAAAAGAAAGTACATGAAGGACATATGGATCATGTGGATCCAAAGCTTGATTGCATTTTGGTTATTTTACCCTCTAAGCATTCTCCTACAGGAATTTTAATGCAGAGGGAAGATATTATATTGTAATGGATATTTCTACTAAATAAACAGAGTAAAAAATTAAAAACTTATGTGGAAAAGATCTCTGACTTGATTTTAAAAGGGAAATTGAGACTTTGTCAATTAGCAGGAATAGACCCATCAGAAATTGTAGTACCTTTAACTAAAGATGAAATTCACAAATTACAGGCAGAAAGTGAACCTTGGCAAAGAGCTTGCAGTAATTTTTTGGGCAAGAGATTAACAGCAAATATCCCAAAAGTGATAGAATTGAACTTATAAAGAGAGCTGATTGGATTCTGCCTTGAATTGTTTGGGAAACACCCATATCTGGAGCCTGTACATTTTATATAGATGCAAACAAACAAGGAAAGGCGGGTTACAAATCAGAAAATTTAAGTAAAGTGGTTCAAAGTCCTTATAATTCAGGTCAAAAAATCGGAATTGTATGTGCTACAATTCACAGACTCAGAGAAGCTAGGTAACAAGGAAGGTTCAGGGGTGGGGGGGAGGTGTGCATGGATCTCCCTGGTAAGGGGAAATAGAACACATCTCCTGGGTGGAGTGGTGGCAGGGTCGCCATGACAAGCAGCATGTGAATATGCCAGTAAGCCACAAGCCACGTGGCAAGGTATAGTTTTATAGAAATGGATTAATTTAAGATGTAAGAACTAGATAACTAGAAGCCTGAGCCATTCGGCCAAACAGTTTACATAATATAAGCGTCTGTGTGTTTATTTTATAAGTGGGCTGTCAGACTGCTGGGGCTTGATGGGACCCAGAGAGAAAACTCTCCAGCTACAATTGTAGGAGCCAGAGGGGTCAAAAACATCACAAGAAAACCCACAGAAACAACCACCCTAGGATGAGGACTCATAGGCTTCTAGTTTGAGGAAACAGGATTGGCTGAGAAGTTGGCAAGGTGAGGTTGGATATGGCTTGTTCTGTTTCTCTGATCTTTCAGCGTTCACCCCAATACCTGGCTCCAGGTTTGTTTTTATTAATAAGACCTTTTAAGATTTGTGCTTCAAACCTGGTTCATAGGAACTCACAGAGTTTGAACCAACAACCAGGGAGCCTACATGAGATCAATCTAAGCCCTCCACATATTTGTGACAGTTGTGTAGCTTGGTCTATTTGTGAGACTCCTAACAGTGGGAACAGAGGCTGTTCCCAGTGCTTTGGCTGGCTCTTGGGAACCTATTCCTCATGCTAGATTGCCTTGTCCAGCCTAAGTACATTGGGAGTTGCTTAGTCTTACAGAAACCTGATATGCCATGCTTTGTTGATACCCATGGGAAGCCTGTCCCTTTCTGAACAGAAACAGAAGAGGAGTGGATGGGGTGGGGAGTTGGGGAGAAGAAATGATAGGAGGGAGGGGAAACTGTGGCCTGAGTGTAAAATAAATAAAAAAGATATAGATAGATAGTTGGATAGATAGATAGATAGATAGATAGATAGATAGATAGATAGATAGATAGATAATTATATTAATGGTGCTCAAATAGCAGTGTACATTAAAACAACTAATGAAGATTTTTCTGAAAATAAGATGAGTACATATAGAGATAATAGTGATTCTTGGAATAAGCTATATGTGTTAATAAATACATAATAAGATAAAATTATCTGAGGCCCATGGGTGAATATTCTGATTC
The DNA here is from genome assembly GCF_049852395.1 of Peromyscus maniculatus bairdii. Taxonomy (NCBI): domain Eukaryota; kingdom Metazoa; phylum Chordata; class Mammalia; order Rodentia; family Cricetidae; genus Peromyscus; species Peromyscus maniculatus. Next base: position 80,576 of record NC_134875.1, on the reverse strand, counting down.
AATAGCTATGCTTGGGCAGCTGAATTTTATGAAGCTCAGCAAGTGATTTAACTCACTTTACTTTCTCAAAGAAGTCACCCTAAACCACTCAAACTAGGATATTTCTCTGTTTTAAAAAGTTATTAACTTTACTATTATTCAGAGAAAAACAATCTGTGATACCACTCTATACTCATTGCAAAGTCTAAATTTTAAAGGCTGTTAAAAAAGAGGGTTATAGCCCTCATTACCACCAAACCCTTCACAGAGATTCAATAATGTAACAACCACCCATTGATAAAAATAGCAAAATAAAAAAAGCAACCTATAGAAAACATTTGCAAACCAAGTATCTGATAAACAATTGATAGTCAAAATATACACCGAACTCCTTACAACCTCATAAAAACATCCATAACTCAATTTTAAAACTAGTAAAAGACTTGAATAGAAACTTCACCAAAGAGTCACAAATCATAGGTTATCAAGATCACAAATCATCAGAGAAATACAAATCAAGACCTGAATGGCACATAACCTTATAACTAAGAGGGTGGCTACTATAATATATAAAAAGGAGAGCAGATGTTAGGGAGGATACAAAGAAAAGGAAGCCATTTACATTGTTGAGGGTGATGTAAATTGGAATGATAACTATGGAAAACATTATTAAAATTCCTCAAATAAAAAGTAGGTGATCAAATGATCCCACTTCCAAGTATCTACCCTAAAAAATTAAAGTCAAGATCTGAAAGAGACACAGATGTTCTTATGTTTACCATAGCATTATTCTCAATAGTCAAGATGTGGAATATATCTAAATGTCCATCAATTAAAGGGATAAAGAAAATCTGTTACATTCATGTAATAGTATTCAGGCTTTAACAAAAGAAGGAAATTGCCACTTGTGACAACAGACATATGTGGACCTGGAGAATAATGTGTCGAGGGAAACAATCTTTGTACTTATCAACCACAGTAGCAAATACATAGATGACAATATATACATGGAATTTAGAGAGGACACATACAAAGGCAGAGTATAAATGTGATCTCCAGGAACTTGGGGTGGGAAAATGGGATCTCCAGGAACTTGAGGTGGTAAAATGGGAGCATTTAGGTTAAAAGGTACAAAAATCTCAGTTATATTACAAACAAGTTCTGATTAATGTATAACATGTTACAATATAATGTGATGTATATAATAATGTATAACATGTTACAATATAACGTGATGCTTTGTAATGAAGTTAGTTGGTAAGATAACAAATGTCAAATAGATACCACATTCACGGAAATAATAATAACTTTATGAGATTATTTATATGTTCATAGTGATCACTTTAGAATGTATGATGAATATTATGTGCTTCTTAAAATGAATATTTTTGTGAAAAATAAAGAAAAAGAACATTATTAGAACAAAGAAGTTACTATAATTAATGGATTCTATTACACTTGAATTATATGCTATAATTCAATAGGGTCACAAATACAAGATAAATATACAAAAATCAATTACATTAGCAAGGAAAACTACAAAATAAAGTTAAGGAAATGATCCCATTCACAGTAGTATTAAATTGATTAAATTATTTTTAGAAATGTAACAGAAGAAGTATAACATTTGTACATTATTAAGGAAAAGTTAAAGACATCTAAATGCAATAAAAGATATTCTGATTAATTTATTTTAAAATTAAGTACTGTTAGAATAGAAATTATCCACATACATATTGGTAGATTCAGCGTTATCATTATCAAAATGCCAATAGGATTTTTCCAGAAATCAACAATTAGGTCCCCAAGTTCAAAAAAATCTAGAATAGCAGAAACAATTTTGGAAAATAAGTTCAAAGCATCAGTACCTTTGGTTTTCAACATTAAAACTTAGTATCAAGCTGTAGTGGTTAAGACAATGTGGTACTACCCTAACATAGACCAATAGAAAAGAATTGAGAGTCTCAAAATAAACATTTATATTTATGGTCAATTGACTTTAAACATGTACACAAATATAATTCAGTGGAGAAAAAGACAGTCTTTCAAACAAATAGAGCTAGCACAACTGGATATCCATATAAAAAACCATGAAGCATTTTTTTGTATCATATACAAATATTAATTTAAAGTGTGTTATATCTTTAAACATAAATCCCAAACACAGCTACATGTTAATTTACAGTAAAAAGGGATATGAAACAAAAATGCACTCTGGATGAGCTGATGAGGCCACTTATTATATTTGTTTATGAGTAGCTCTTATAATTTTAAGTACTAATTTCATTCACAGCTTTCAATATATTTTATTGTTATATGTTCAATTGTGTCCTCCAAAAATATGTCATCTTAATAGAGATAAGCAAGTTAAATGAACGTATTAGGGTAGAGTCATCCAATATTATGAATGCCCTTTTAAAAAGACTATGAGATACAAACATACATGCAGAGAAGACAATATAGACACCAGGAGAAGGTGGCCATCTACAGGCCAAGAAATGCCTAAGAAAGACTTCTAGAACAGATCTCTCCCCAGGATCTTCAGAAGAAACTAATCGAGACCCTTATAAAATTCTTAGTACTAGAAATGTAAGTTAATCTAAAAGAAGTTTAAATTTTTCTCTTGAAAAATTGAGGCAAATTGCAAGCTCAAGAGAGAGTACAAAAAACATGATATGTAAAGTATATAAATAATTTATTATAATTAAATAAGACAAAACCCAATTAAAATGCAAAGATTTAAGTAAGTGCAAAGATATACAAATAGCATACATGAACACACAAAAAAATGACCAATATCATTACCTTTAAAAATGCAATTAAAACCACAATTAGGGGCTGGCAAGTTGGCTTACCCATCAAAGGTACTTGTTGCCAAACTTGACAATCAGAATTTGATCCCTAGAACCCACATAGTGGAAGGAAAGAATCAACTCCTGATTGTTGTCCTTTGACTACACATACACACACACTGTGGCACACACACACACACAAATGTAAAACAAAACTTGTAATCAGCCTATTAGAATGTTAGAATGACTAAAATTAAAAATAATTGACCATGTAAGGTATTACTGAGGATTTAGAGCAATTGCACTACTAGTCAGAATTTTAAATGCTATAACCACTTTGGGGGAAAGGTAGGGCAATTTCTTGGAAGTTAATTATGTACTGATTATGTATAATCATAAATTCCTCTTTTAGATGTTTGACCAGGAGAAATAAAAACTAATCCCGAAAGACATTTATGAAGCATCAGAACCAACCTCATGCTCATATCACTTCATTGTAACCCCAAGCAGAACACAACTCAAATGTCCATTAAAACATGGATAGAGAAGCTGGGCGGTAGCGGCACATACCTTTAATCTCAGCACTTGTGAGATAGAAGCAGGCGGATCTCTGTCAGTTCAAGACCAGCCTGTTCTACAGAGTGAGTTCCAGGATAGGCTTCAAAAGCTACACAGAGAACCCCTGTCTCAAATGAATAAATAAATAAATAAATAAAACATGGATGGGGAAAAATTCATAAGGCCTCAACCCTACACAAAGAACTATAGGCAACTAAGGAATGCTGAGAGTGGGAGAAATGGTCTCCCCCAGGGAAGAGCACACCAATTAGATTATCCAATAGCAAATGGTCAGCCCAGAAAATATAAATGTATAATTAACATTATACAGACTGAACAGGTTGTATTTATGCATTTAAGAATATATATGAATATACATATATATACATGTATGAATATATAATATATTATGTAATATATCTAATACACATATATGTATATAACTTTATTTATCTATTTAACAATAATTCCTGAGAACTGCTCTACATGATTCATATAAATCTTTTTCACAATAGCATAGTGCTCTATTGTATAAATGTAGCATGATTTATTAATTAATTTTCCTCCAAAAAGTTTATATCAGTTTACATTTCACAAGCACTGAATAAGAATTCACCACGCTGTTACCAATAGGATGTATTTTAACATGTATTAATATATTTAAAAGTTGTTTTCAGATCCTCTGTGTGACTAATCTATCCATATCTTTGTCCTTTTTTTCTGTCAAGATTTTTGTCCTTTTTCTCTTGATTTTTAAAAGCTACTTTACATATTATGACAAATATTTCAAGTTTATTCTGACTTTTCTTTTTTAATGCTTTTTTGTGCGGTTTCCTATTAATTTCATTTTCTTATAATCAAATTTTTGAATATTTTTCCGTATTTGGATTTTGAGTCAAGTTAGAACACCTTTAATCCACTGTTAACAAAGTATTTAATTGGGGCTTGTTTACAGTTTCAGAGATTTAGTTCACTAACATCATGGCAGGGAGCATGGCAGCGTGCAGGCAGAAATGATGCTGAAGAAGTAGGTGAGAGTTCTACATCTGGATCCACAGGGAGCAAGAGAAGAGAGATACTGAGCCTGGCTTGGACTTTTGAAACCTCAAAGCCCACCCCAAGTGAAACACTTCTTCCTACAAGGCCACACCTCCTAATCCTTCTTAAGTAGTGCCACTCCCTGATAACTAAGTATTCAAATATATAAGCCAGTGGGGGCCTTTCTTTTTCTTTTAAGCTTTATTTATTTATTATGTATACAGTGTTCTGCTTGCATGTGTCCCTGAAGGCCAGAAGATGGCAACAGATCTCATTATAGGTGGTGGTGAGCCACCATGTGGTTGCTGGGAATGGAACTCAGGACCTCTGGAAGAGTAGTAATCAGTGCTCTTAACCGCTGAGCCATCTCTCCAGCCCTGAGGGCCATTCTTAAACAAAACACCACACTGCTGAACAAATAATTAATAGGCTGGCATTTCTGTGTCTGAAGAAATTTAGAATGGAGGACAGTAAGACAATAAGAAACAGTAAAAGATGCTAAATGACATGAGAGATATAATAAATTAATTAAAATTTTAGGATAGGATTACAGAAAAAACTATTTAAAACATGGTGGCTAAAAAAATTCCCAAGTTACTGAATGACAGCATTTCTCATATCAAGCAACCACAATTTATTCCAAGAAAGAGAAATGAAAAAAAATTTACATCTACATATTAAATTGCTGAATGTCAAAGACAAAGAGAAATAATCAATTCAACTAAAAGAAAAATATATAATAGAATACTATAAGAAAATAAAAGTTAGGCTAACAGGTTATCAAAAAAAGTAACAAGTCAGAAGAAAATGAGTTATTGTCAAACATTGAGAAAAAATACCAGCAAATGGCATTCTATAATTTGCCAAAACTATCTTTCAATTTTGAGCACAAATAGAAACACATTAGGATGATTAAACTGTGAAAGTTTATTATCAATAGACTACCAGCAAAGGGAATTCAGAATTCCCTTTAGTAAGAAAGAAAGTGACCCAAGAAGCATAATATGAGATACAAGAAAGGGTACACATGGAAAAAATTATTTTGGCCATATAGAACAATAATACCAATGTCTAATTTGTATTATTAAAAATAGTATATAATTAAACTAGAAGATTACATAGAAGTAGGAAAGAAGAACAAAAGTGTTTAAAAATATTTTCTTCAGATAAACATATTTTGTGAATACATTGATTAACTTTAGAATTTGTTGAGTGGTCTTAAATAAATGAAGATTCATATGATTAGTTAGAGGTTAATAACTAAACACACACTGAGCTCTTACAAACTGACAGTAAGAAAACTAGCAATTTAACAGGATTAGGTTCAGTTACACATAATAGAAAATCTATATTTATCTTGAATGAGATAGATACTTCTGTCTTGTGTAGCATACACCTGAATTTGACAATAAAACAACTTGAATTCTATTGTTTCTCAGTCATCCTAGCTTGGCATTTCAATCTTCCAAGTCCTTTTATGATCTACTCTTACTTATAGAATTCCCATCATTGGATCTGAACTATAAGAGGAAGAAAATGTTGAAAAAAAGGGATTCTGTAGTAAAGCAGGAGGAAAGCGTATAAATCAGTTTCTTTTATGACTTTACCTAAATCTCACACAGCACTACTACTACAGATTATCATACACAATTTAGTCACTTAATGACATCAAAGTACATCAGAAGCTAGCCTAAAGTTGGGATACTGCAATAAAGTATGAGAACATGAATATTTAATTGTATTCTCTGACACAAAGAAGCAACAGAAAATGAGCTAAAGATATTACAAGGCAATTTATATAATTAAAATATGCAAGCAATTAAAACATTTTCAAAGTGTGCACAGATTCACTGGTCCCTAGAAAGATGCAAATCTTTAAAATGAGATATTACCTTTTACCATATAGGATTAATAATATAATTTGCTGGCAGGATTGTCTAGAAAAGAGTACTTATATGTTTCTGGTAGAAATGTAAATCATTACTTTCTTTTTGAAAACATTTCAACAACTACATGAAAATTAAACACACATACATATACACTGTAAACTAAATAAACTTATATGCTAAATAAAATATACCAATATATTGCTGCATACTATATCTATCATGTGACATGAAAACAAAACTATTTGGAGGGAAGACAAGCAAGAGAGGATAGTAGACAAGGTAAAGTGATGCAGGGTAAAATGAACAAAAAAAAGTTATACATGTATGAAATGCCATAAAGAAACCCATTATTTTGCAGGCTTTGTGTGTGTGTGTGTGTGTGTGTGTGAGAGAGAGAGAGAGAGAGAGGGGGGGGGCGGGGGTTATTGGGGATGTGACTTGTTTGGTAGAGTGCTTGCCTAGTACTCCAAAGTCACAAAGCCTTGGGTTCAATCCTCAGCACCACTTAAAATGTGTGAAGGCATGTACACACCTGTAACACCAGGTGTGGGAGCAGGAAGATCAGAAGTTCAAGCTGATTTTCAGTGAGATTATAGTCAGCAAGACTGAGACCAGCATGCACATACACACAGACATGCATACCCATACAGACATTTGACTCATTAAACCTCACTCCTAGCAAGCTATCTCACCAAAGTAAAAGTGTTAGAATAAAAATATGAACACATGCTTACTTTAGCATTATTTATAGTGGGTATATTAAAATGAGAATGATATCAATGCTTATTGATAGAAGAATCATGACATATTCACTATCAAATATCATTCATCCATAGTAAGGACTGAAATGTTTCTCTCAGTTATGTACAATTGATTTTTCATGAAATATTGAAAAGAGACTGAAAATGTGTCCTTTTTAAGAGTTATAATAAAATATATAAATACATAGCAATTTACATATTATATAAGCATGAAGAAAAAGATGGAAGAATACATAATGTTTTGTCACATTTGTTCTGGAATGAGGAACAAAGTTGGAAACAGTAGGAATATGAAATGAAGCATGTTGTTATCATTTAAAAAGAAAAATATTACACAATATGATCATATATTCATTTATTAAAAATAATAAGCCCTATCCCATAGAAACTGTGAACTAACATGTCTCAGGTTTTTATCCGATTAAGATAAAGATTTCCCTTTCTTTGTGGTCTGTCTTTTGCTTCTACCTTTTTGGGAGGAGATAGTGGAGTGGGTACATTAAGTACACATTTCCATTCATTAGATTGTAGTAAGTCACAGTATCAAGACTCTAGCACATACAAGGTACAAAATTAGAGTATAGCAATCAAAAAAAAAACTCCCTTAAAAATAAGCTGAAAAATTAAATTGTCAGTCTGTAATGAAATCTTCCTATTTAGCTTCTCCCATATGTATAAACAGATGTAGACTCTATATAAAAAGGCAACAACATTTTCAATTATATTGCTTCTTTATCCCATAACATGGGATTGTTGAGAGAAAGATCTTTTGAATGTTGCTCTAAAGCCCATAGAAGTGAGTATCCTGGCATGGGCTCTGTGAATGGGGATCCAGCCTCAAGAGGGTAATGCTGGTACCAAGCCCCGTCACCTCTGCATCACTTATTTGTGTTCTGTTGGTGGTAGCCAAGTATAGAGCAAAGCACAAGTACCCTGACAGTAGGGTTGGTTTCGTTACATCACAGGTAGAGCACATCATATTCTTGAGAAACATCACTTTATTCAATTCAAGATTGAAGAAGTAATAATTCATTTGCTTGTTGTTATGGTTCCAGATTGTCTAGGCAAGTTAGAGTGAAGACCACCATACTGACAATCAGCATCAGATAGAGCAGAAAATAGGAAGAGGATGCCAGCTCTTGGCAGTAGTCAATTTTTCCCAACATGCTTAATATATATCATCATTTGCAAGATCAGGTGCAGAACAACTAAGGTATACTTGTGGGGGGGGGGCGGAGAATAGATGGTGAAATTCCCTATGGCTCTCTAAAGGCATTATGGAATTATACAGGAGCCTCTATCTGTGCTCCTCTCAGGATCAGGCCTTTCAAATGAGGTTTTTGTTGTTTTTGTTTGTTTGTTTGTTCTGTGTACAGATACAGGTCATAACAACAGAAATAAGTATGTAATTCAGGTATACCAAGAAAAGAACCAGGAAATACATGCTATGGGATATTTTTCTTGGATGGTGTCTTAGTTACTTATCTAATGCTATGATAAAACACAATAACCACTGTAGTTGTTGTTTTTACTCTTTGGCTTTTTTCTTTTTGGGGGGCCTGCCACCCAGCTCCCAAATAAACACATGGAGTCTTATTACTACTTATAAATGCCCAGCCTTAACTTGGCTTGTTTCTAGCCAGCTTTTCTAAAATTATGCCATCTATCTTTTACCTCTGGGCTTTTATCTTTCTCTATTTCTGTATACCTTTTTTTCACTTCTTACTCCATGGCTGACTGTATAGCTGGGTGCCTGGCCCCTGGTGTCCTCCTCTCCTCCTTTTCTCATCCCTTGAACTTCTCTTCCCAAGATTTCTCCTCCTATTTATTCTCTCTGCCTGCCAGCCATGTCTATCTTTTCTTCTTCCTTGCTATTGCTGTTCAGCTCTTTATTAGACCAATCAGGTGTTTTAGACAGGCACAGTAACACAGCTTCACAGAGTTAAACAAATGCAACATAAAAGAATGCAACACATCTTTGCATCATTAAAACAAATATTCCACAGCATAAACAAATGTAACACATCTTAAAATAATATTCCACAACAGACCACAGCAACTTATAAAAGAAAACATTTAAATTGGGGCTTACAGTTTAAGAGGTTAGAATGCATGATGGGAGAACAAAGAAAGGCATGTCAGTAGGAACAGCTAAAAACTTATATCATGATCTCCAAATTGGAGGAAGAAAAGGGGAGAAACTGGGAATGGCACAAGACTTTTGAAATTTCACATTCTTCTGTCTTAGTTTGGGTTTTATTGCTGTGAAGAAACACCATATTCAAGGCAACTCTTATAAAGGAAAATGTTTAGTTGGGGCTGGCTTACAGTTTCAGTGGTTTATTCCATCACTGTCTATGGTGATATTTTATTTGTACTGAAATGTGATTTTATTTGTATGTTAATAAATAAAGTTGCCTGGGGGTCAGAGCTAATAGCAAGCCATTGCAGAAGCTGGGCGTTGGTGGCGCACGCCTTTAATCCCAGCTCTTGGGAGGCAGAGCTAGGCAGATCTCTGTGTGTTCAAGGATATAGCCAGCATGGAGACACACGCCTTTAATATCAATACAAACCGTAGAAGACCTGGAGGTCTGTACAGACGGGCAGTGATGAGGAGGTCATGTGGTTGGGTTTACAACCAATGAGAAGGCAGAACAGAAAGTCTATATAAAGCGCAAACACACAGGAAGTAGGTCTCTTTCAGAGAGGTAGGACAACAGGGACAGTGAAGGGTAAGGTTTTTAGCTCTGACCTCTTGGCTTTCATCTCTGCATTGACTCTATGTTTCTTATTTAATAAGATGGTTTCTTCTACAACTGTCAAGGCAGAAAGCATGGTAGCATGCAGGCAGACATGGTGCTGGAAGAACTGAGAGTTCTGCATCTTGATATGCAGGCAGCAGGAAATGAATTAGCTTGAGCTTCTGAGACCTCAAAGCTCACCCACTCGGTGACACACTTCCTCCAACAAGGCTATACCTATTCCAACAAAGCCATACCTCCTAACAGTGCTGCTCCCTATGGGCCAAGCACTCAAACATAAGAGTCTATTGAGGACCATTCCTATTCAAACCACCACATTCCACTCCCTGACCCCCACAGGCTTGTAACCATACTATAATGCAGATATGCATTCAGTTCAACTTCAGAAGTCCCCATAGTCTATAACAGTCTCAACCCTGTTTAAAAGTCCAAATTCAAAGTCTATTCTGAGATCTGAGCAATATTTTAACTGTAACCACCTATAAAATCAAATGAAAAAACAGATCACATACTTCCAACATAAAATGGCACAGAATATACCATTCCAAAAAGGGAGGAAAGGGAGCATAGTGAGGAAATACTGGACCAAAGCAAGATCAAAAACCAGCTGGGCAAACTCCAAGCTCTTCATCTCCATGTCTAATGTCAAAATTCTCTTCAGATCTCCAACTCTTTTCATTTTTGTTGACTACAACATACTTCTTTCTCTTTGGCATGCTCCACTCCCTGTTAGCAGCTCTCCTCATCAGGTATCCAAAGACTCTGGCATCTTCAATGTCTTGTGGTCTCCAAGGAAATCTAAGCCTCACTTTCACAGCTTCACACAATGGCTTCTCTGGCTCCATGCAGAGACACCCCTGACACATACATGGTGTCAGCAGCTTTCCTTAGAGGAAGATTCCACAACCCCTTTCTTCTATCCTTGACTCTAAAGCTAAAAACACATAGCCAAAGCTGCCAAGTTCTGTTGCTTGCTGGAGCTGGAACATGGCCCCCTTGTTCAATTACATCTTCACCAGCTTTCTGTTTTCAGTTATTTCCTTTACTGCCTAATGGTTGTCCTGGAACTTGTTCTGTAGACCATAGTGTCTTTGAAATCAGAGATCTACTTGCCTGTCTCTTGAGTTCCTGGGATTAAAGCCTTGTACTATCACCATGCCTGGACCTAAATTGTTCTTTAATTCCTTTTAACAAGTTGGAAGCTTAGCTGGGTGGGGTCTTGCCCTAAGGTGACCAATCCCTTTATTCCATTCAATACCAGGCTTTTCTTTAATCTGCTTATCTCCTTGAACACAGACTTGACTCCATTCTGCTTCCTGGTTCTACTTTTCTCCTCAATCTATGCATTTTGTATTTTTACTTGCTCAAATGGCTCCTTTTCATTTTAAATCTTCATAAGAGTAAACACTAATAATTGCAGGACACAGTCAATACTAGACTGTTTCGAGATTTCTTCTGCCAACACAATCCCAAAACCCTTCACTTTGGCCTCAGGCGGATTTTTTGGACAAGGGTAAAAAGCAGTCATATTCTTCACCAAAGTGTTACAAGAACAGTCTTTAGGCCATATACTAAAATTCTTCTCCTCTGAAATCTCAAGTCAGTCTCCCCACAATTCAAATCACTATCAGCACCACTGCCTTCCATGCTCCTACTTGCTGTGGAATAATCCTATTGTACACTGTAAAGATTTGTCACTCAGATTGGTTTAATAAAATGCTGATTGGCCAGTAGACAGGCAGGAAGTACAGGCAGAGTGACCAAACTAAGAATGCTGAGAAGAGGAAGGGCGGAGTTAGGAGTCACTAGCCAGACTCAGAGGAAGCAAGATGAGAATGTCATACTGAGAAAAGGTACCAAGCCACTGTTATCTATGTGGCTAAACATAGATAAGAATTATGGGTTAATTTAAGTGTAAGAGCTAGTTAGTAATCAACCCGAGCTACCAGCCAAGCATTTATAATTAATATAAGCCTCTGTGTGGTAATTTGAGAAGTGGCTGCCAGGTATTTATGAGTTGCTGGCAGGACAGAAACTTCTTCCTACACCTACTAGTATGGCCCATTGAGCCCCACTTAAATCATTCAGCTGCTTTTCTAATCCAAAGTCCCAGAGTCTACATTCCTCCAAACAAAAGCATAGTCAGGCCTATCACAGAAATCCCCCAGTTCCTGGTACTCATGTGCTTGAATGCTTGACCCATAGGGAGTGGCACTGTTAGGAGGTGTGGCCTTATTGGAGTAAGTGTGGCCTTGTTGGAAGAGGTGTGATACTGAGGGGTGGGCTTTGAGGTCTCAGAAGATTAAGCCAGTTCACTTCCTGCTTCCTGCATATCAAGATGTAGAACTCTCATCTCCTTCTCCAGCACCATGTCTGCCTACATGCCACCATGTAGTCTCCAGGAGGCTGGGACTGGCATGAGCTTAGCCAACTGCCAGGACCTCCCTGTTGGCATTTGCTGGGAACTCATCAAAATTCTCCTCCAACAGCTTTGTTGTTGTTTTTGGTTTTGCTTTTTTGAGACAAGGTTTCTCTGTGTAGCCCTGACTGTCCTGGAACTCACTGTGTAAATCAGGATGACCTCAAACTCACAGAGATCTGCTTGTCTCTGCCTCCTGAGTGCTGTGATTAAAGGCGTTTGCCACCACACCTGGCCCTCCTAAAGCTGTTAAACACAAAACTTCCACAGTACTTTTAATGAAACTTGGATTTGAGAATTCTTAAATCATATCTGCTTGAGAACAAAAGTGCTGCTACATAAAAAGTTCTGGTTAAGTGCCAGAACTGTGCATTTTAAAAAGTGGATGTCTTGTTCCATCCCATCCTTTCTAGTTTTAATCTATGAGGGTCAAACCATTGTTTCTCAACTAAATTTCAGGGAAGATAAGTAACTATTAGTAGCAGACACTAGTACTGAAAAAACAGTACGAACTTGCAAGAATATCCTTATTTCCTTAATATTGTTCCTCCTCTATTAGACAATACATTCAATAAGAGTGAAGAACAGGAAAGATCATGAACCTGAGAGTAGTTAATATCACACTCATTTATTCAAGTATTTCTTACAAGCAAAATATAGGATAGACACTGCTTGGACATTAGCTACATTCATCATCTCATATAATGATTAGAAGGTATAAGAAAGCAATAGTAAAATAGAAAGATGATATGAACATCATATGGTAGCATTGTGAGTCATGTAACACATATTGATTGGAAACAGAACAGACTGTCTTAATCTCAAGTGCCTCTGATCTTTTTTCTTGAATATGGCCTAAGTTTAGTTGGTTCGCTGAAGATTCTATAGTCTTTGCCCTTTCCCTACAAAACCCCTTCCTCTAATTTTCACAATGTCAATTCATAATGCTTTCCTGTTTGTCATGGTAAGACCTTATTTGTGTAAATATGCTATGTACTTTGATGTGTTATATTTCTGGAAAAATTACATGTAAAAGTTGAAGATATGGTTATTATAAAAATGTAGTATAGAAAAGACTATATTGCCTGCAAGTTTGATGTTTAGTTACTGATTATGATACAAATAACCTATTGATCTAATTTTTACTCTGGACATTCCTAATTCTTTACATATAACATTTCACTAACGCCTACACAAACCTTGGACAATGAAGAAGATATCTGTTCAACAAATGTACTTGCCAACACATTTATTCAAGGTTACTGATAGGTGAAACATTGTTTTTAAAAGCATTGTTTTCAAAGAACTGTTTCTTATTATGCAACTTCAAAACTGGTTGTCTTCTTTCAAGAAAATCAGTATGTACACAGAAAATCCAATTGGCCCATGTATGTTCATTATATAAACATCACAAGCTTTCAGGGAAATATCAGTTTGTCCATTATAGTCTTTTCTATGCTACAGTTTTATAATAACCATATCTTCAACTTTTACATGTAATTTTTCCAGAAATATAACACATCAAAGTACCTAGCATATTTACACAAATAAGGACCTAACTCATCTTTAAGTTAGTGGAACTCAAATTACTAATATTTATGGACAAGGCTACTACAAACAAAATTGCAAAAATTGATTCCATTTATTCAGCAAAGTAAAAAGAACAAAAAAATTCATATCAAACTAATATAACAGAGAGAGAGAGAGAGAGGTGGTGAACAGAAAGAATCCTCCCTCTTCTGAATCCAAAAATGCACTGCTTCATCCTTTCATATGAAAGAGTAGATGTAATTTTAAAAAGTTTTAAATAAAACTGCTGAACTTTTGTTGCTATATTTTTATCCAAATACTCTTTCCTCACTCTATCTTTATTCTTCCCTTTCCAAAACAAATATAGAAAACGCAAAAATATTTCTTGTGTGTTGTCTCATTTTGCTTCCATTTTATTGAGTAGTGATTGTGGAAATTAGACTCCAACTTCTTTAGTCTCTTCAATGTAGATGCACACCAGTAACTCTATATGGTGCTTCCAAGCCCTTTACCTTTGCCTGAAGTGTGGCTGATATACTCAGTGACACTTCATTGGAGAAAACTGATTTTCCCTTTCCCAGCATGGATCAATTGCAAATAGCTTCTTGGTTAGAGGTGGGACTTTGTATCCACTCTCCTTTATCAGTGCTGGGATTTTGTCTGATCTAAAACTTATGTAGATCTTGTGAATGCTGGGCACCTCCATAGTACAAAAAGAGAAAAGAAAAAGAGAAAAGTAAATAAAAGACAGATAATGGAGGGTCTTGTATTTCCAATGAGACACTATAGGTAATGCTATCCCCTGCCTAGCATTATTATTAATTAATCACTGACAATCATTGAAAAAGAATGAGAAAACTGAAACTGGGTGAAATGAAATATTAAGTAGTTAGAATATGGATTACTTATTGTGTAGCTATGAGCTTTGAGGAAATACATGCATTCAAAATTATACCTAGCATTATGGAGTAGACAGCTGATTAGTTGTCCATTTACTGATTGTGCCATTCACTGAGATGGAATTTAGAGGAGAGAAACAAACAGGTTAGGGAACAGGTAAAGGTCGAAATCTATTAGACAGATTGGGAACTAATATTAAGTTTTACATACCCAAGATGTCCAGTTGACACTGGGTCTCAGGAGTATTGTGTGGGTTTCCTGTATACATAAGAATCATCAAGATATGAATGCCAGCAACATAATGGGGTTAGTTGATATCACCAAGAAGTGTGTGAAGGATAAGAAAACAAAGTTCAGGGCAGAGGCCTATACAACGTGTACACTCCAAAAGCAAATGAGCTAGCATAGAAGTGGGAAGCAAACCTGGTGAATGTAGTATCTTTGGAAGACTAGATTTTAAAGGAGAGAATATTCAGAGTATATATTTTGCAGAGCTGAATTATAACAATGACTAAAAAGTACTTATGTTAGCAACAAACATTGTTGAGAACTTTGTATGAAATGGAGAGGTTGGAGAATGATCATCACTTAAGTCTGTGTGTGGTGAGGAGGCTGGAAGTGGGAGGTTGAAAAGGGTGACTTTGAAATGTTTTGCATAAGAGAAAACTCCAGGGTCTCTAAATGATGATACTAAAGAGCAAGGAAGCAGGGAGCTTGTGGGGGCAGTGGCGCTGGTAATGGTGGTGATGAGAAACAGTTCTTCAAGGGAGGAAAAGGATACAGCATAGCAGACACAAATCACAGGAAAGTAGCTGCTGCTGATTACTGTTGTTGCTGCTGCTGCTGTTATTTTTGCTGCTAAAGCATGGGGGAAATGATTGGTGAGAAACACGAGAAAGTTAAATTTTTTCATAGCGAAGGTAAAAAGGGTTCCTGCCAGAGAAATTCTGTTTTGTCTATGAACAGGCGACATTATCTTCTGAGACTCAGTGGGGAGATGGCGGGGGAAGCTCAATTCCTCATTTATCTTGCTGATTATACTGGCAGACTACTTGTGTTGTCTTGCATCCTCTCGTTTCCTGGGATTATATAGTACAGGGTTCGATGTTGTTTACGAGCTGTTGGATCCGACATAAAGCAGAAGTGGCGACATTATAGCCAGAACTACCACTCCCAGAGTGCAGTATGGGTCCTGGGAAGTGCGGAGGATAGGGAACGTCTCAGATCCCGCCCTCTAACCTGTTCCCATTGGAGGAGAGCTCAAGTTCCCAGGAGGCCACGCGTAGGCGGGGCGCTTTACACGGAAGCCTGCGGCGTCAGGTCTCATCCTTCTCTGATTTCCGGCATTAGGCGACACTGGGAGGACCTGCGCCCTTTGGCCAAGACCCTGAGTGCCCACTAGAGGGTACCGGGACAGGTAAAAGGAGTGGGGCGTTTTTGCGGGATGTGAGGAGACTCCTGAGAGAGAACGAAGGTGTAAACTAGAAGGTGCTAGGATGGAGCAAAAGGCAGGGCAAGTGTGACTTGGATTTTTCTGTTTTTTACAGTTCTAATTGTTGAGCAGGTCCAGTTTGGGCAAAGTATGTTTTACGCTGCTGAAGAGGTCTCGGGTTAGTGTCAGAACACGTCATTTAAGTTGTAATTACAGGGTGGAAAATACTGTTTCTTTCATTAGCGTTCTGCAGACTTTTCTATAGCCAAAAAAACTCTTTCGCCCATGATCACCGACATCACTTTCTGCTTCATGTTTTCCTTATGTTCGTGCTTCATTGTGAGTTCCTAGCCTCCCCCCCCACACACACACACCCCTCCTTTACACCCTTAGCAGTATTGACATTCCTCTTTCTCAGTTCCAGGAGGCAGATCTCCACTCAAACCTATTGTTTGAGTGTGTTACTGTTATTTTTATTGATGGCCAATATTTTACCAAATTGATTATGTATTTGACTCTGGTCAATATGGCTCTGACTCTCATAACCAGTGAATTATCAGGTTTTTTTTTTTCCCTTGGGATTTTATTCATCTAATTCTATGACTTGCATCACCAATTCTGTTTGGAAAATTCTTTCCTTTTGAATAGCTATGGCTGGAAGCAATGTACTTAACATACTTATTAAAGAATAAATACATACTAGATACTCTTTTAAGTGCATGGGATACATTGGTAGTAAACAAGACATAGGAGATGACTAATATAGGAACTTACATGTTTGGGGAACAGGGATAAGTAGGAATAATAAATCAATATGGTGGTATATGTTGGCTAATGGAAAACTTTAAAGGTAGTTCGCTTGACAGAATAAAATCCTTTCCTGAGAAAGTGAGAGTTGGACTTCAGATCATTTCTGAGAAATAATAATTGTGATAGCAACAAGAGTAATCTTGATCTGTAACCTGACTTTTCATAAACACGCCTTCTTTTAATTGTCTTTACAGTGTTCTTCCTTTGCTATCCATTCCAAGGTTATCTAACAAATTGTAATAAACCACAGTTTGTGGTTTATCTGCCATTGACTTATTTCTTGCTATGTCTCAGACTAAAGAGTTGGTAATTGGATTACTATCAGTCAACTCTCGCACCTGAATTAGGGAGTTTGGTATTTAAAAAATATTCTTCTTCCCAGTTTCTCTAGAATATAGTTATCTACTAGTTATAATATTTTAAGTGCACCCAGTGTTCACTTAACTGTTCAGTAAACATTCTGTGCTAGGTATTGTGCTGAGAATTGGAAAGAAAGGGTAAAACAAACACTTTGACTTCTCTTTTAAGGAGAAATGTTAACAGTATACTGAGGAAAATGCTGATACATAGATTGGTACCTAGTCATTCTTTGTCTTCATTCAAGATTAGAATCATAATTACATAATCTTATTTTGAACAATTGAAACAATTATGGTTATTTTTATATTATTCTCTATACATTGTTGTATTTATTTATGTCTGTCTCCCTTTGTATTATGATTTCCTTTAGTATAGGAGTCCTTTCTTAATCGGTTTCATAACTCCATTGTCTACTGCTTTGGCTGTCACATCCAGGGTGGTCTTGAACTCACTGTATTGCTGAGACTTACCCTGAACTATTGATAGTCCCAAGTGCTAGGATAACAGGTGTACATAACCACATCCAGCTACAACAGGTTTTTCTAAGTCCAAACTATAGTAGATTGCCTCATAGCTATAAGAACAAGTCTCTAAAATCAATGAGGAAAGCGATGAGGTAGGTGGTTTTAGAAGTAGGAGAAGCAAGTTAGGGGGATGTAAATTATATGGAAAAGAGAGAATAGGATTGATTTGAGAACAGTGAGTGCTGTTGTGTCCTCCATAAAGCTATGTTGAAGTCCTGACTTTTGATACCTGTGCATGGTACCTTATTGCATATAGGGTTTTGTAAATAAAGATGTGGTCATATTGGAGTACAGTGGACACTTGACTAATATGATTGGTCTCATAAGGATAGAAGAAACACAGAAACAATGTTATGTGAAGACAGGAGAACACTATGTGGCTAGAGTGGCAAAGATTAAAGTGCTGCAACTGCAAGCCAAAGAATTGCTAGTAAATTATCAGAAACTAGAAGAGACTAAAGATTCTTCCCTACAGATTTCATAGGGAACATGGCCCTACCAAAACCTTGATTTTTGCCCCTCTGGCCTTTTGAACTTTGGAGTCATAAATTTTTGTCAGTGGTAATCCACCTGGTTTTTGGTAATCTTTATGGCTGCCACAGAAATCTAATTTAGAATTCTTAGCAAGATCTATGTAGAATTGGGATAATGTCTGTTGGCCTAAGTGAGAAATGTTTAAGGGAATTGGGAGAAACAGCATTGAGAAAAACCTGGTATTTCCATTATGTTATTTTGCTTCTCTATCTGGTTTATTCCATGCTTTTTCTTTCTGAATGTTACTTTATACAGCATTTTGTGGTTTATTAGACAGTCACATAGTGCTGATAATTAGTAGAGCTAGGTTTCCTTATTTCAAATATAGTGAGTGTTCTTTCTGCTACAGTTGTTTCTGTTATTTCAATACTCATCAATATGTTAACACATTCAACTGCAAAAGAGTTACAGTGTGAGCAGATTTGACTGTAGGTGGAGTTTTTTAGTAATACATGACAGCGTAAAAACATTCCTATTAGTGACATCTGGAAAGAAAATCAGGTTTTTGTTGCTATATATGCAATGTTTAACAGTTTAAATTTTAATTCAGAACTAGTTTTATTGAGGAAAAATTATTCTTTATACTATTTATTACACTACTTCTCTGTAACTTATATCCACTGTTCCCAATCTTACTCTCAATAGCGTGCTCTATATTTCAATACATACACACTTTATATAAACTTTAAAAATGTTTTACATTCCCTTTTCTTCTCTTTTTCTTAACTATTTTTAGTTCCTCAAGCCATTCTTTTTTTTTTTTTTTTTTTTTTTTTTTGGTTTTTCGAGACAGGGTTTCTCTGTGTAGCTTTGCACCTTTCCTGGAACTCACTTGGTAGCCCAGGCTGGCCTCGAACTCACAGAGATCCGCCTGCCTCTGCCTCCCGAGTGCTAGGATTAAAGGCGTGCGCCACCACCGCCCGGCAAGCCATTCTTTATATGACATAATCTTCAGATTTCTCACATGTAGTCTCTCCCTTCTGTTCAGTCTTGAGATACCTAAAACTAAATTCAGTGTTCTTTGTACGGTCTAACCAGCATGGCATGGAATAGTAATAGAACTTAAAGAGAGCAAATTACCCCATTTCTTAACACAACGTAAGATTATTTAAGCATTTTAAACAGTTACCTCGTGCCCTTGGTTCATAATGAGTTTATAGCTGATGAAAAAAATCTTTTTTATGTTGTTGCAAACCTTGGTTTTCTTCTTGAAGTCACAGAATGACCAAGGTTATCACTGTCTCATCTTTCTGTCTGAATACCATATGAATTCTTATTTCTGTATCTCTGTGTTTTCATTTGCTCGACTATATGTCTCTTTGACCCTAGGCAATAGCTTCTTTTCTTTTAAAATTGAAGTCACTATTTTCTAGTCCTCATTCTGTGTATGAGCCAACACATCCAGCCACTAAAACTTGTTCCTTTTAAATTTTTCTTTCTCTTTTGGCCTCTGGGCCACATTTTCCCAGTTGGTCCTCTTGAGTTTTCTTTGTGGGTGTCTACTCTTTTATCTTTCCCTTAATTGTTGTTTATGTCTTGGGTTTATCATTGACCCTATTTTATATACAATGTATTTTTTATGAATTATATTTTAAATGTCAAATCCACATGAGCTCATCTTTGATAAAAGGATATAGAATCAATCCCTTAGGGGATTAGTGTTGCATTTGGGGCGGGGGGAGTCATCAAGAAGAAAGCCAGAGAGGCCAAATATATAGGAAAGTTTCAAGAATGAGAATCAATTAGCATGTTGAATATTCTTGAGAAATAAAGTAAGGTGATAATAGAAAAATGATCATTTTATAGCATAGAGGGAGGTTGTTGGTGATTTTAGGAAGCATTATATTGGATTTTTAAGGGCAAAAGCCAGAGTATAGTAAGTTGAGGAGTTAAAAGTAGGTAGAGAAGCAAAGATAATATATAGACAAGAGTCTAAGGAATATAATAACTGCAGAGTGGTGATACATGGTCAAGGGAGGCTTTTAGATCAAGGGAGATAAAAAGTATGAGACACTGGTTTGGAAAGTGTAACTTCCTACATATTTATTTGTACAGAGGACTCTGGAAAGAAGACGGGTGAAGACATAACTCTAGGGAACAAATTTATTCAGGCAGTAGGAATGAAGACGAGATCCTACTAGAAATTCAGATGAATGCCTTTTGCTCTATGTACTGTCCTTTAATGCTGAGAGTTAATTTGTTAATTTCTATATCTTAAACCACGAAACAGAGGAATCTGCTCTGTTTGAGGGAAAAATAAGCATATTCATATCCAAATGTCAGCAAAGTAATTTTTTAGGAAAGTAATTTTTAACTCATGCCATATTGTTTTGGTAATATTTTATTTATGAAGGTCCTACCATAAATTATAAAATCATTCTTCTTTTATAGAAGCTTTGTGTTAATTTAATTTGGTTTCTTTTATGGATGATGCCTTTATATTAGAGGTGATTATCTTAGAGGCATAAATTATATGATATAAATATTACTGGTTCTATATAGTCATGTGTGTTCTAGAATCACACTGTCTGGGTTTAAATCACCATATCACTGTAGCTTTGTAATCTTGAGAAAAATAGTTATGGGGTCAATGCCTCAGTTTCCTTATCTATGATAGCACCGTAACTGAATATAATCCCATTGAGTTGTGGAGATTAAATGAGTTAATTATAAAGTACTTAAACTAATGTCTGTTACAAGGTGAAAACTTAATAAATATGGGTTGTTGTTACTGTTATCATGAATCTAACATCTATTTTCTGCTAAACTATTTCCCTAAGATAAATTTTCAGGATGAGATTATTTCATTAAATTGAGATGGCATCTTTATGTTACTTTGCTATCTATGACCATTGTTTTTCAAAAGAGTATCAGTTTCTGCTATACAATTTATAAATACATCCTGTGTGTACACTGATATGTAACTATAAGCAGTTTAAGTCATAAGTTTGTAGAAAATCTTGAGGTTCTCTCTTTTTTTTCCTTATTGGTGAGGATCAAGCCTAGGGTTACAGGCATACTAAGCATACTTTATATCACTGAGCTGTGTCCTCAGTTCCTATTAAGTCTTCATTGATTTTTATACTATAGTGGCTTGTTCAGTACTATCTCTAGATGGATGTAGATAAATGTTGTTTACTTTTGAAAGCTCATGCCTAAGTAATATTCTAAATCTGTGTCCTTTTTTTTACTTTTAATAGATTGAAGTCATGGCCATTCTTTTTGCTGTTGTTGCCAGGGGAACTACTATCCTTGCCAAACATGCTTGGTGTGGAGGAAACTTCCTGGAGGTGACAGAGCAGATTCTGGCTAAGATACCCTCTGAAAATAATAAACTAACGTACTCACATGGCAAGTGAGTTCTAATCTGCATGTGGTAGAGGGAAGGAAATAATTTTATTGTAATAAAAACAGTAGAAAGTAAGCTTTTAGGTAGATTATTTTGACAAAACAATAATTTGATCAGCTTAGAAAATTTCTGGTGCTAAGCTAGGCAATGTGGCTATAGCTCATGCCTATAATCCTATTACTAGATCCCACTATGAGTTCAAGGCTCTAAACCATAGAATGAAACCCTATCTCAAAACAGTAAAGTCTGGTTTTGTTACTTATTAATTTAACTTATGATTATTTTATCCTATCATTAAAATGATATATTAAAGAAAGATATGGAAATGTTATATATAAAATGGCTTTACTATAGAGTTCTAAGATAAGTGGAATGATACAGATAATATAAACAGTATTCTTTTTTCATTCTTTTAGTAAATATTAGCTCAGTACTTAGCTAATGATAGACACTTTACATGTTGAAAGTGATATGACAAGAAATGTGGTATTTGCCTTCGTAAAGATTATGGTTTGATGATGAAATCTGTAGATAGGTATAGTAGAGACTACAAAATAGTGGCATTCTAAGTTAGAAGGAACAGAGTTATGCAGTCATATTTATGACATTGTTAGTCATTCTTTGTGGCTAGTACTCAGCATGATGATAATAAAACTGGGTAGGAGAAAGTCATGCATGGCTTCATAGGGCATATTAAGAGTTTAGACTTAACCTGTAGGCAGTAGAAAAGCACTGAAGGTTTTTAAGGTATTTCAGCTTTTGCTCTATAAAGATCACTATGGTGGCATATTAAAGAGGACATAGATGGGAAATCCTAGTAATCATGTTAAAATGTACCTAAGCTTTCCTCATTGGTGCTTAAAATATTTTATTACTTAATCTTTACTTTTTTAGTTTTTATGTCAGGAAATTCTTATTATTTTCTAGGGTTAAGCCCCTTTACAAGTTAGTTAAAGCTACTGTGAGAAGACACTATGATACAAAATTGACGTATATGAAATAGTCCAGCGATGAGTGGTTCAGAGCTAGTGGGGTAGCTTTGCTATCACTGCTGAAAAATTGTGGAATTCTTTTAGTTGGAGGAAGGGACTATATCTTCCACTATATTATTAGAACCAGAATTTAGTAACATACCTACATCTAGCTACAAGGAAGGCTAGGAAATATAATTAAAATGTAAGTTTTAGTAGAAGAAAATATTTTATACATAATGTGATCTCTACCTAAGTCTTCACCTGCTCCTCCCATGTTTGTTAGGTGAAGTTTAATCACTGAGTTTTTTTTTTCTTTTTAAACTTCTGCCCTAGTTTCAGTCATATAATATTTGTCATCTCAATAAGATAACTTTTACTTCTGTGTACCAAAATAAGAATATCCACATCATATAAATTGAGTACTTGCACTAGACATTCAGCTAGCTAAGCCTAAAACTTCAGAATCATATTTCACTTCTTCACCAAATATTTACCTTTCTTCTACAAGTTTATCAGCCCATTCCTTCTCTATCTCCATTTTTTTTCTTCAGTTGCCTCATCTTCTACTCCTTTAGTCCTCATTTTTGTTTTCCACCCACATTTAACAACTTATTACTCTTCTAATTTCTTTGTTTCTTCATAACATTTGTAATAATTCTCACCTTTTATTGGAGTATGTGCAGGCAATTAATCTTTTTCCCTGCATGTTCTATACTTTTGGCATGTGAACAGATATTACTTTCCTATATCTATTATGTGTTCTTTTTATCTCCACATCCTTACACTGCCTAATTCTGCACTTTTGTATATTCTTTGCTTATTCTTTGCATTCCTCTCTATTACTTATTCTTTAGAATTCAGACCATATATCACTTTTACCCTTTGATACATCTCCATTACCTGCTTACTCTATACTACCCTCAACTTCATTATCATTTTGTTTGCTATGTTGCATTGTTATTCCTTACACTACAATCCCTAAAAAAGTGGGGCTAATGGTTTTATATTCTATATCCTTATTATCTTGCACATTAACTAGTTCAAAGCAGATGCTCAAATGTTATTGTTGAGAATTTGGTAGCAAAGGTATTTGTATTTGCCATACAGAAAAAAGCTAAACAAAAAGAAAAACCCTGTGGCCCACTGGGGATAAATTTTAATTGTGTGCCCCTTCTAAAGCACCATCTCTTCTTTAGGCCCTAAGAATCCAATTATGTTTTTGTATGTAACATTTTAATGGTTAATGTACATATTACTATATTTATGAAGGAGAACTTCTTTTCATGTTTTATTCATTCCTGTCAGTTTAACTAGAGATAGAAATGTATAAGGTAGGGGAGGATGAGAATGGATTGTATTTGTAATCAGTATAGTGAAATTGGACATACTGAACTGGCTTGTATATAGATAGAACTTAGAAGTGAAATAGATGATGCTTAAAACCACAATACATTTTATATCTTTTATTCTACAGTTATTTGTTTCATTACATCTGCCAAGACAGGATTGTGTATCTTTGTATCACTGATGATGTAAGTAACTTGAAGATATATTGCTATTTCACTATGTATACTACTACAGTCAATTATTAATTATCCATACCTATAGTGGGTAAAAGTGATAAAAAATTTGTAGCTGGAAATTTTTTTTTGCACTTTGCATTTGTTGTAAAGAGCATCTTATGACAAATTTTGATACTTGAAAATGTATTACTCTGTTCAGTTTTGATAGTTTCTACTTAATCTCTCTGAACATTTATCAACATACAGTAAGTATATTGAAATTGATATTAATGATTATGATTGTTGTTTTTGTTTTTAAACAATTTTTTTAAAATTATTTTTTGTTCTGAATACACTGACTGTACTTTCCCCTCCCTCCATTTATCCCTACCCTCTACTCCTCCCAGCCCCGCCCCACCTCCTCTCTCCTACAAATCCACTCCTGCTCCATTTCCCTTCAGAATAGAGCAGGCCTCCCAGGGCTATCCACTGAACATGGCATAACAAGATACAATAATACTAGGCACAAACCCTCATATCAAGGCTGGGTAAGGCAACCCAGTAGAAAGAAAAGGGTACCAAGGCAGATGAAAGAGTCAGCAACACTCCCACTTCCACTGTTAGGATTCCCACAAAAACACCAAGCTAATAACCATAACGTATATGCAGAAGACCTAGTATGAACCCATGCAGACTCTATGATTGCCTCTTCAGTCTCTGTGAGCCCCAATGAGCCCTACTTATTTAATGTCTGTGGGCCATATTCTCCTGGTATCCTCAACCCCTCTGACTCCTACAGTTCTTCTTCCCCCTCTTTCTGTGTAGTTCCCTAAATTGGAAATAGCCAATTTGGCCTCTCTCTACCTAATGATTATTATGATTGCTATTAAAGCTTCTCACAATGTTGAATATTAAATTAATTATTTAAATATTTAATAAATTTTTTATGTATCTATTCTTTAGAAAAACAGTATCATAGTACATTATGATCAACTATGTAAATGTATAGTTTACATTGGTTAGGTTGTTTTCTGTGTATGTTGGCTATAAGCCCAGAATGATCAGTAATAATGTCATCAAGGAACATTCTCTCCTTTTCTTTACTCATTAGTTTCTTGTAAGTTCCTCTTATGGTCGCATGTAGCTACATGGCTATTTATTTATGTACAAAGAAGAGAGACTGGGTACTTTGATCTCTTATTGTAGGAATGAGGAAAATATGCCTCTTTCTTTTCTTTTGAAGTTAACTTCTTTTCATGTTATACTGGCATGTGCTTATTTCTAAGCTCTTCTTTGACAGTCATGGAATTAACATGATTTCTTTTTTTTTTTTCTTCCCCGAGACAGGGTTTCTCTGTGTAGTTTCGTGCCTTTCCTGGAACTCACTTTGTAGAGCATGCTGACCTCGAACTCACAGAGATCCACCTGCCTCTGCCTCCCGAGAGCTGGGATTAAAGGCGTGCACCACCACCACCTGGCAAAATTAACATGATTTCTATAAATCAGTGTTGTTAAACTTTCTTGTCACAGACTCCTTTGTCATTGTGGTTACACTGAGAATGTTGTTAACTGTATGAACTAGAACACACAGGAGTCTAAGCAAAATCAATTTTACTTACATATAACACTCAATATATTTTAAAGGATACATTAATGAATATACTTCTTTATGACTTTGTAGCTGGAGAATTTCTCTCCTGCTCCCAAGTCCCGCCAGTCCCAGAGCCCACTTATAAAATAAACACACAGACTCTTACATTATTTAAACTGCTTGGCCATTAGCTCAGGCCTATCATTGTCTAGCTCTCACTCTTTTATATATATTTTACAATACTATTCAGTTCTACATAATAGCCACAGATTCCCTTGTTCTCTCCCTTCCTGCCCCCCTCCCCTTCCCCCTAGCCCACCCCCCATTCCCACCTCCTCCAGATCAAGGTCTCCCCCGAGGACTGGGATCGACCTGATAGACTCAGTCCAGGCAGGTCCAGTCCCCTCCTCCCAGATTGAGCCAAGCGTCCCTGCATAAGTTCCAGGTTTCAAATAGCTAACTCATGCAATGTAGTTCTCACTCTAATATGACTTCATTAACAATACCTGGTCATCACCCTAATAATACTTTTGAAATGTTGATGCATGAAGTTTATTTCAAAATACCCGTAACTATGATATTATATTATTAAGTATTTCTGGAGATGACTAAGCTACAGGTACTGTTTAATACTCCTTTGTTTTGTTACTTCCATTCAAAATTGAAATTTAACCTAAAGAATTATGAAAGTAACAGTGTACTGTGTAGTGGTATTTGCTCTGCCCATGACCTTGGGCTGTTCAGGCCAATTCGTCTTGCCATTTTACGTGACTTCTTAAAAGGAGAGGAGAGAGGGGTCATGTGGTCCATTCCATTTATTTATTTATTTATTTATTTATTTGCTTGTTTGTTTGTTTGTTTAATCAATCCTAGCATGATCTGGATGACCTGGGAATTGAATCTGGTTCCTCTGGAACATCAGTCAGTGCTCTTAACCACCAAACCACCTCTCTCCTTTTAAGAGGTCATGTACAATGGCAAGAAGCACTACCTCCTTCAGGCCATATAATCCAAGGTCATCAGTGGAGCAAATACCACTACAGTAATATTTCTTTGTATCCTAATACAAGTACCTACTAGAATTCTTACCATTGATCCCAGTTCAAGAATACTTGCTGTAGTGGTGGAGTGATGGCTCAGTGGTTAAAATCACTGGCTACTCTTCCAGAGGACCCAAGTTTGATCTCTAGCACCCACATGGCAGCTCATAAATATCTATAACTCCAGGCTCAGGAGGTCTGGCACCCTCTTGTGAACTCTGAGGCACTGCACACACGTGGTGCATAGGCAAAAAACACCTCCACATAAAATAATGAGTCCTTGATTTAAACTAAGTTGAAATGATGTTCAGTTACATTGATTATCACAATGATTTTTACCTCTAGTTTCACAATAAAGTCCAGCTGTATCTGAAAGGACTAATGTAAAATGCTTAAAATAGATGAGAACTGTCATAGAATCTCAAATGGTCCAAATTGAGCAGCAAAATTCATTTTTTTCTTTTTTTTCTTTTTTTATTTCATTACTTATATTTTTTTATTCTGAGTATTAAAAAAAGTTTCTATGAAAATATACATGACCCAATTCTGCACCCCAATCAAACAGTCCTTAGGGGAAGGATGTGGACTCCTCGAGCAGCAAAATTCTTAAGCTGTGATTTGTTGTATGTGTGCACACATACATATACACAACTTTTTGGCTGACTTGGAGTAGACAGGGTACATCACTTGACATTTTCAGGTGTATCACTGTATTGGAAAGTATTAGTTCAAAATTCATATTAATAGCATTATCTTTATATATTAAAAACTCTACTCTTTTTAAAAATCTTTTATTTGGTTTATGTATATGTATGTATCTGTGTGTGGGAATGTCCACAGAGGTCAGAGAGCAAGTCAGATTCCTTGGAGCTGCAGTTATAGGCAGTTGTAAGCTGCCCAACCTGAGGGCTGAGAACCAAACTTGGGTTCTCTTAAAGAGTAACAAGCTCTCTTAACTACTGAGCCATCTCTCTAGCTCCTAAAACTATACTGTTTTTTATTTATTTATTGAGCATTTTCTTATGCTGGACCTTGTGATCATGTGAAAGAACTGGAAGAACTGAAAATCAATTCCTGACCCCTGAGGTATTAATCTACATACCATTGTTTTTAGTTTGGATCTGACTCTCAGCTTTTTAATTTATTAGCTGTTTGACATATGGCAAGTTAGTTGTCCTTTGAAACTTTTGTTCTTTATCTATGAAACAGGATCAGTTCTGGTTATTCCTCATGGAGTCAGAAAACAGTATTATTATTACTAATATGCCACATATCTTTGTTTATATGTATACATTGGTCACTTTACAGGATTTTGAGCGTTCTCGAGCCTTCAGTTTTCTGAATGAAGTAAAGAAGAGGTTCCAGACTACTTATGGTTCAAGAGCACAGACTGCTCTTCCATATGCCATGAATAGCGAGTTCTCAAGTGTTTTGGCTGCACAACTGGTAATATTTTTCTCAGGACATAGTGTTTTGATTTGTATTTTCTTCTTTATTACCTTCAAACACGATGAATATAGTTGCCCTAACCTATAGAACACTTTTCTGATTGTGTCGCTATAAGCCAACATAATAAAGCTTCCCTATTAAAAATGTAAAGGAGTCATTTTAGTGTAGAAAGCTAATTGGTGATATCCTCTATTACTAATAGTCAGCATATCTCAGGATTTGGAATAGTGTTAATGATAGAGTAGTTTACCCATTTAATGCTTAAATCCACTAAACTTGTCAAGTGACATTTTAACCTATATATAAACCCTTTCCTTATCCATGATGTAAGTTTGAGTTTTGAATAGCTCAAATTAGTCATGTGAAAATCTGTTCATCTGCATAATTTCCTCATTGTCAACTGAATTGATGGTGTGCGTGTTTGTGTAACTCTGAAATGCCACCATAGTCAAAATAAAAAGACCTTTCTATTAACCCTAAATTTTCCCGCATGCCGCATGTCACCCTGTTCCAGCAAATTATTGATCTATATTTTATCTCTATAGATTAGTTTTTTCCCTAGAGTTTTCTATAAATAGCAATCATAAAGTAAGTACTCTGATGTGTCTTGTTTGTTTTGCTCATTAGAATGCTTCTAGTACTCATCCATGTTGAGTAAGTCAGCAACATATTTCTGTTTTCTCCTGAACAATACTGTATACATACTGTTTTACTCATTTACCTGTTACTAGATGTTTGGGTTGTTAGTTTTTAACTGTTATGAGTGAAGCTGCTGTGAATCTCCACATACGAGTTTTTGTGTGGGCATATGTTTTATTTCTCTAGTAAATAAATACCTAGGAATGGAATTTCTGGGTCAGATGGTGATATGTAATTTAAAAATTTATCACATACTATTTTTCCAAAGTGAATGTACTATTTTAAATTCTCATTGGCAATTCCAGTGTTTTTCATCCTTGTCAACATTTATTGTCTCGTTCATTCTAGCTATTCTGGAGGGTATGCACTGGTAGCTCATTGTGTTTTTAATCTGTATTTTCATGATATGAATGATGGTGAGCATCTTTCAAAATGCTTTCTTTTTATCTGTCAAAGTATTTGGGCACAAAGACATAACCTCTAACTATTATTTAATTGTGAATATGGGAAACTATACATTTTTAATCAGTTTTTGTAAACAAATTGCTAAATGGTCTTATTAATAAAAAAAAAAAAACAAAAAACAAAAAACAAACAAAAAACCTGGAGCCAGATATTGGGGTTAAAACCTGAGAGATCAGAGAAGCAGAACAAGCCACAGCCAACCTCACCTAGACAATTTCTCATCCAATCTTGTTTCCATGAATCCTCAAACTGAAAGCTTCTGAGTCCTCACCTGAATAGATCTCAGCTGAACTGCTGATAAAAGCTTAAAAGCTTCTAGTTCCTGGCTTCTAGCCTTATATACCTTTCTGCTTCCTGCCATATTACTTCCTGGGATTAAAGGCATGTGTCTTTCCCAAGCAAGACATGAGATCTCAGGTGCTGGGATTAAAGCTGTGTGTCACCACGCCTGGCTCTTCAAAATATATACTATCATTAGTCTTTTAGATTCTAGATCTTGAGAGAAGCCAATGAAAATAAGAGACATGTTGTGATCCCAGCAGATAGAAGGGCAGATATTAAAAGAAG
This sequence comes from Peromyscus maniculatus bairdii, assembly GCF_049852395.1. Taxonomy (NCBI): domain Eukaryota; kingdom Metazoa; phylum Chordata; class Mammalia; order Rodentia; family Cricetidae; genus Peromyscus; species Peromyscus maniculatus. The sequence continues at coordinate 50,712 of NC_134875.1, read as the reverse complement.
TGAGCATGCCCCTATTTCATCATATCCAAGAAGTGAGGAAAATCAAGGGTACCTGCCTCTCCCCATCCCAACTATAGTAATTTTTAATTTTTTCCTTCCTTCTATATAAGCACAGATTACATATCCCCTCATTTCTGCCCAAAGAGTCTCATATATTTCATATTATAATATATTCACTGAATTTTACTTAAAATAAGGTATTTTATGCTAAAGTACATTCCATATGAAAGCAATTTTCATACTGCCAATATTTTTTCTAAATGTAATACTATTTTTTCAGATATATGTATCTTTTATATAACAGATCCATAATTATATAGCATTCCTCAAAATAGGTTGTTATTCTTTATTTCTTATTGTAAATAATGTCTTAATATTGTATGTTAAAACTTAATATCTTGTAGAAGCATCACTCTGAAAATAAAGGGCAAGACAGAGTGATGGAGACTCAAGCACAAGTGGATGAACTGAAAGGAATCATGGTCAGAAACATAGGTATGTTTCAGTGGCATAGTTTCATTCATATGAACACAAATAATAATGAATTACTAGATTGGAGTCAGATTGTAGGGAGGCTGAAACAGCACTTCCTTGTTTTCACCATCTGTGTCAGGGGTTCTCAACCTTCCTAATTCTGTGACCCTTTAATACAGTTTCTCATGTTGTGACCCCCAACCATAAAATTATTTTCATTGCTACTTCATAAATGTAATTTTGCTACTGTTATGAACCATAATGTAAATATCCAATGTGCAGGATATCTGATATGCAACCCTTGTCGGGGTTGAGAACCACTGATCTAGATGCTGATATATGGTCTTGCCTTTGTTGGGTGGGTGTTTGGTTTCTGTTGCTCTCTGCTTCTTAGGAGGGTGTGGTGACTATGTATTGCTTGGTAGTGAATGCTTCTGGGATCCTATTAAGTATGGTTCCTGGAGGTTCCTGGTTCAGTGCATTTCTAGGTATTGGGAGCTGATACTTAGAAATGGGAATGAGCTATAAGAGAGAGGCTGGGGGGCTCCATAGGAGGGAAGAAAGGAGGGTGTTCCAACCATGATCTGTTTAGTACCCTAGGAATGGAGGCAGAGAATCAGGAGAGGCCACAGCATGTAGTCTGCTATAGATCTGGGGATGAGACTTGGGTATTGATTTTGGAGGAAAGGAGGGCTCATTTACCTTCTTCACTGGCCTACTTGGTTCTCTAGATGGTTTTTCTGGTAGGCTCCCAGGGAATGCCTGCTGAAGTTGGGGTCTGAGACAAAGGTATGAGTGTGGAGAAAAGTTAGAGGATAGCTATATGATCCTCTGGAAATGATGGCTAAAAGGGAGGGGAGGCCGCAGCAAGTGGTCTGTTACAGAGCTGGGGTGAGACTAGGCGATTGGATTTGGAAGAAAGGAGGGAACATTGAAGATCTGCAGTTAGCTTGCTTTCCTGGCCTGTGCATCAGGCAGTGTCTTGATTATGATTACTATTGCTGTGATGAAACACCATGACAAAAAGAAACTTGGGGAGGAAAAGGTGTATTTGGCTTACACTTCTACATCATAGTCCATCACTGAAGGAAGTCAGGACATGACCTCAAGCAGGGCTGAAACCTGGAGATGGGAGCTGATACAGAGGCTATGGGGGGATGCTGCTTATGGCTTGCTCAGCATGCCTTCTTATAGAACTAGGACCACCAGCCCAGGGGTGGCCTCTCCCACTCTGTGTGTGTGTGTGTGTGTGTGTGTGTGTGTGTGTGTGTGTGTGTGTGTGTGTGTCTGTGTGTCTGTGTGTGTCTGTGTCTGTATGTCTGTGTCTGTTGTGTCTATGTCGGGGGTTGTTAGCCTATTTGTTTTCTCAATTTATGGTATCCTTTTTGTGAGACAATCTCATGTAAGACTATTCTTAAACTTACTATATAGCTGAGGACAATCTTGAACTTCTGGTTTTCCTGTATTCTAATTTTCTTTCTGTCATTTTGATAAAATATCCTGAGATAAGCAACTTAGAGAAGAAAAGGTTTATTTTAGCTCACAAGTCCATCATAGCAGAGAAGTAACAAAGGCTTGAAGCAGCCAGTTACATGACATCTACAGTCAAGAATACAGAAAAATAAATGCGTACCTGCTTAATGTTCATCTACCTTTCTCTACTCTTAAATGTCTCAGGGTCAGAAACTAGGGAATAATGCTACCCACATTTTGGCTGAGTCTTCTTATATCAATTAAGGCAAACAAGACAAATCCCCACAGATATGCCTACAAGTGAATCTGATCTAGACAATATTTCTTTGTTTGTTTGTTTGTTTTTTGAGACAGGGTTTCTCTGTGTAGCCTTCACTGTTCTGGAACTTGCTATGTAGAGCAGGCTGGCCTCAAACTCACAGAGGCCACTTCTCCCTCCCAAGTGCTGGAATCAAAGGCATGTGCCACCATCGCCTGGCCTGATCTAGACTACATTTCATTGATACTGTCTTCCCAAGTGATTCTAAGTTGTGTCAAATTGTCAATTAAAACTAACCACCACACCCTGATTTAACCTCCAAAGTATTGAGATTATAAGTATGTACCAGTTTATGCAGTGCTAATGATTAATTCCAGGGTTTATGCGTGCTAGCAAAGAGTTCTGCCAAGTGAGCTGCATCCCCAGATCCTCTTATGATGTCCTTGTTTGACTTTAATACCAAGATAATAATGGACCCATATAATAAACTGAGAAATACTCCTTTCTTTTGATTTATTTTTTATTTTTATTATTATTATTTATTTTACAATACTATTCAGTTCCACATAATAGCCACAGATTCCCTTGCTCTCTCCCCCCCTGCCCCCCTCCCCTTCCCCCCAGCACACCCCCCTTTCCCACCTCCTCCAGATCTAGGTCTCCCCTGAGGACTGGGATCGACCCGACAGACTCAGTCCAGGCAGGTCCAGTCTCCCCCTCCCAGATTGAGCCAAGCGTCCCTGCATAAGTCCCAGGTTTCAAACAGCCAACTCATGCAACGAGCCCAGGACCTGGCACCAATGCCTAGATGCCTCCCAAACAGAGCAAGTCAATCAACTGTCTCACCTTTTCAGAGGGCCCGATCCAGTTGGGGGCCCCTCAGCCTTTGGTTCATAGTTCATGTGTTTCCATTCATTTGGTTATCTGTCCCTGTGCTTTATCCAACCCTGGTTTCAACAATTCTCGCTCATATAAACCCTCCTCTTTTCACTAAATAAACAAATTCATGATAAATTGGTGCTACACAAAATCTAAATGGTCTTTTAATAAAAAACTCAGAGCCAGATGTTGGGGTAAATGCTGAAAGATCAGAGACAAAGGAACAAGCCACTGCCACGTCTCATCTCACCAACTCCACGAATCCTCTGACTGAATACCTCTGAGTCCTCAGCTGAAAGGGCCTCCAGCCAAAAAGTGCTTTAGCCGAAAAGGCTTTAGTTGCTATCTCCTCATGCCTTATATACCTTTCTCTGCCCAGCCATATTACTTCCGTCCTAGTGCTGGTATTAAAGGCATGTGATTCCCAAGAACTGGGATTAAAGGTGTGTGCCACCACTGCCTGGCTCTGTTTTCTCTCCTAGACTGAGTCAATATCATGTAGTCCAGGGTGGCTTTGAACTCACAAAGATCCAGATGGATCTCTGCCTCTCAAGTGCTAGGATTAAAGGCATGAGTGCCACTACTGCATGGCCTCTATATTTAATCTATTGTTCTGTTCTCTGATCTTCAGGCAAATTTTATTAGGGTACACAATATATCACAACATTAAATCAGCCTGTATACTTTAAAGATGTGCTAACCTCAGAATGGAAACCAGAATATGTGTTGGGGATGAGGTTTTGCTTTTGTTTCCACCAGAGAAGAAAAGCTGTGAATACCATCAAAATTGATAAAGGTTCAATTTGAACAAGAGAGACCTCTTAATTAAAAGAGGTGATAGTTCATCAACCAGTGTAATCATTCAATTTAAATTAACTTATATGACTAACAAATGCTTTTCATATGATCAGATATATGGACTGTGATAATGCCACCAAGCTGACAAACACCACCCACAGATTGGCTTTGGACTACAAACTACTCAGGATGATATCAAGATTGCTAGCTTAGATGATACAGCCTCACAGACTACTCCAGTCAGGACTTGACCATAATACAAAATTTTCTTTATGTCCCCATAAGATTACCAGCACCCCCAATCAGCAGGATGTAGCCTAGAAAACTATGCCCACATTCCCAAACAATGGATTATGGATTTTGTCTTTGTTTAGGGGTTTGTTAAAAATTGTTATTGGTCAATAGTCAATCTCTTTTTAAAAATAGAAAGGGGATATGATATAGAAATGTATTATGTAGAAATGATAGGATAAAAAGGTAGATTATTGAATCTACTCAGAAAAAAAGAGATATAGATATGATAAGATAAAAAGGTAGATTATTGAATCTACTTTTAGAAAACAACTACTAGTTTTAAGTATTTTACATTGGATTGGATTTTTGTATATTGTATACAAAGATTATTTTTGTTAGAACATACTGTACATACATTTTTAATCTCATTCAACATATTGTACCTATACAACTCACTTAACAATGTAATGCAATTTTTTAGTTCTTGAAAGTTATTATTATCAACTATTTAGGATAAAAGAAATGCAGGTTAATTGTTAATCACCTATTACAATGGAACTTGACGGGTTAGGTATGTTTTCAAGGTCAGACATATATTTTAGATAAATAGGTTGTCTTTGAACACTTCAGAGATATACAGAATGTGGCATTTAAGATATTTCAATAAAATAGATTCCTTTTTTATGATAATGAGACATGTCTGCTCCTGGCAGCACCAATCTACTTCAGAGAAGATGATGGGCATCGAAGAAACTCCATATGGAGTTTACTTTCTTTGTGGCAAAAGTTAGCCACTGGGCAAGAAAATGTCCTTGCCTTGACTGCTGACATTATGCTGTCCAAATGGGACAAGCAGTACATAAAAGAAAAGACTACCAAACTTTACTAAGACAAGGTAGGAAGGTCCTTTAGAAAATCCTGCTTCACAGATAATTCTGTCAGATATGCTAGGCCTGTAGGCCGAAGATAGGGGCTTTAACATTGCAGAGGAACCTTGGGTGACTATTCAGGCAGCCAGCTGTTTATGTCATTTCTCACATTTTTTAGAAGTTGCTTATTTGCATTTCCTGCTTTCTCAGTAAATGTTATTTTCTTCTTGGGTTTCTGATGGAGTTGAAGACTAGATAGTTATAGGTATAGTTTTCCTCGATAACAAATTCAGAAAAGAAACTCACTAAAGAGGTATAAAGTGTATAAGTTCAAAAAACATCAAAAGATAGTTTGGGGTTGGTAATACAAGTTAGCATAGAAAGTGAATTAGATGCAACACTTTGGACTCACCAAAATATGATAAATAATGGAGTATTTTCTCTGAATCTGTCAAATGTTAATGGACTGGATATTGTTAATGTAATTCTTGACTGTATATATTATATATAGTTATTGTACTTATTGTATATAGTTTTTCTTATATTAGTTATAACCTTTTATTATTTTAGACAAAAAAGGGGAAATGTGGTGATATATTTTGTACTCTAATAAAATTTGCCTGAACATGAGAGAACAAAACAAGCCACTAGATTAAACATAGAGTCCAGGCAGTGGTGGCACACACCTTTAATCCTAGCACTCAGGAGGCAGAGATCTATCTGGATCTCTGTGAGTTCAAAGCCACCCTAGACTACATGAAATTGACTCAGTCTAGGAGAGAAAACAGAGCCAGGCAGTGGTGACACACACCTTTAATCCCAGTACTTGGGAATTACATGTCTTTAATCCCAGCACTTGAGATCTCATGCCTCTGCTACCAGTACTTGGGAATCACATGCCTTTAATACCAGCACTAGGAAGGAAGTAATATGGCTGGGCAGAGAAAGGTATATAAGGCGTAAGTAGACAGGAACTAAAGCCTTTCTCAGCTGAGGAAAGCTTTTTTCAGCTGAAGAGCCTTTCAGCTGAGGACTCAGAGGCATTCAGTCAGAGGATTCATGGAATTGGTGAGGTGAGACATGGCAGTGGCTTGTTCCTTTGTCTCTGATCTTTCAGCATTTACCCCAATATCTGGCTCTGGGTTTTTTATTAAAAGACCATTTAGATTTCACTTAATAAATTGGTGTGTATTTTTCCTGAAATATTTTATATAGAATTTATCTTTGAATCTATCTAGGCATTGATTTTTCTTGTGCAGGATTTTAAATTTATTGACTTATTTATTACTATATTCAAATTTTCATTTGTTAATTATTTATGTGTGGTACCTGGTGCATGCCATGGTGTAGATGTAAAGATCAAAGGACAACTCTGTGGAGCCTATTCTCTACTATATTTATGTGGGTTCTGGATATTGAACTCACATTGTCAGGCTTAGTGACAAACACCCTTACCTTCTGGGTTGTTTTGCTGACCTCAAAATTACATGTTTATTGTAAGAATATTTAATAATTAAGTTTATAGGAAGAAATAAAAGATGAGAATTTAGAGGACCTCAAACATCTAGAATGGGCTTTGTTTAATGCCAGAGAGGTACCATCTTGAGTACTGGCCTCACCATGGTCAGGGCAAAGGACCTAATCACTCAGTGACCAGAGTTCAAGAGAACACAGTTCACATTCTCAAAACTGGGATTTTTGTAATGATAGGGTAATGGGGAAGGCATTTATTAGGGGCAGAGTAGGGAAGTTAGCTGTTTTCCTTAAATAAGCTGTTTTGAAACTGTAGAGTCTGTTGTCTCTTTGCAACTACCAGTTGTCTTTAATTGTGATCAGCTGCTTTTCTTCTGCAGTCAAATAGTGACTTCATAGAATTTTGAGTTTTAGGGCCTTTGCTTTGGCGAGTGGGTTCCTTTATTTCTAATATAAAACATTATTTCTCTTTATAAAATTATTTCCAGATTTGGTTGCTCAACGTGGAGAAAGATTGGAATTACTGATAGATAAAACAGAAAACCTTGTGGATTCAGTAAGTATAGAATATATTTTTTCCAAGGTGTTAGAACAACTGCACTGATGTCTAAGATAATATGGAAATGTGTTAAATTTTATGCTGAGGTGGTTTGTTTCTCTGTTCTATTATTCCTTTCTCATATCTATTATGTCATTATATTGTGATAGAAGGGTAAAGATGAGACATATAAAACAACCACATTCTCTCAGCAACCATTAATGAAGCTTTTGTTTAGAAAATATATTCAATATACAGAAATAATTTCCTAAAACTTTGGATTAAGGCAAAGTTTTTTGACTGATAATTCATTATGTACCTTTACTGTAAGTTTCAGCTTATTGTGACTCATTGTGAATCCTGAAACTGTGCAGTTCCCTTTGGTGTTTATAGTATTAGCTTGACCTTTTCCTTTTATCAAGCCAAAGGTATAGGTTGAAATGTGCCATTAATCCTTAACTGAGAGAAGTGTGTCCCTGTGAGTTACTTGTTCTATTCTCACATATTTCTTTAGATTTTATTTTTTTATTCTTCTCTCATATATTATATCCCTCCTTTCCCTCACCCAGTCTCTCTCTCCCACCTCCCCAGGTCCAGCCCCCCATGTCTTCCCTCAGAAAAGAGCAGGCCTCCCAGGGCCATCAACCAAACATGGCTTACTATGCTATAATAAGACCATACACATACCATCATATCAAGGCTGAACGAGGTGACTCAGTGGGAGGAAAAGGGTCCCACAAGTAGGCAAAAGAGTCAGAGACAACCCCGACTCCCACTGTTAGGAATCCCACAAGAATGCCAAGCTCCTCATCCATAACATATTGTAGAGGATCTAGTCAGACCCCTACAGGCTCCCTGATCTCTGTGGGCCCCCATGAGTCCTGGTCAGTTTAGTCTATGGGCTGTGTTCTCGTGGTGTCCCTATCTTCTCTGGTTCCTCCTATCCTTTCTTCCTCTCCTCCTCAGGATTTCCTGAGCTCTGCTTAATATTTGGCTGTGGGACTCTGTATCTGTTCCCATCAGTTGCTGGATGTAGTCTCTTTGATGAGGATTCTGCTAGACTCTGGTCCCAGAACACTCTACAGGCAGGACAAACTGTACATTGAAGGTTTTGTGGCTGGGTTGATATCCCATCCACTTGAGGCTTTGTCTGGTTATAGAGGATGACCGATCCAGGCTCCATGTCCCCCATTATTAGGAGTCTTTGCTAGGGTTATTTTCCTAAATTCCATGGAGTTTCCATTACACTAGGTTTTTGCCTCACCCCCCAAATGCCCCTCAATTCCAGTCATTTCTCCCAGTATTTTTCCCCCACCCTGACTTGATCTCTCCTGTTCCCAACCCCACTCACCCCCAGTCCACCCTTGAAATCTATTCTGTTATCCCTTCTCAGGGAGATCCTTGTGTTCCCTCCTTAAGCTCTCCTTGTTACTTAGCCTTTCTGGTTCTGTGGACCTTAACATGATTATCTTTTACTTTATAGCTAATATCTACTTATAAGAGAGTACATACCATATTTGTCTTTCAGTGTCTGGGTTATCTCACTCGAGGATAAATTTTTCAAGTTCCATCCATTTGCCTGCAAATTTCATGATGTCATTGTTTTTAACAGCTGAGTAATAAATACTCTGTTGTGTAAATTGTGTTAGAATTTTGATGGGGATTGTGTTTAATCGGTAGATTACTTTTGGTAGGATGGCTGTTTTTACTATGTTAATCCTACCAATCCATGAGCATGGGAGATCTTTCCATCTTCTAATATCTTCTTCAGTTTCCTTCTTCAAAGACTTGAAGTTTTTATCATACAAGTCTTTTACTTGCTCACTTAGAGTTACCCCAAGATATTTTATATTATTTGTGGCTCTTGTGAAGGGTGTTATTTCTCTGAATTCTTTCCCAGTCTATTTGTCATTTGTATATAGGTGTGCTACTGATTTTTTTTTAGTTAATCATGTATCCAACCACTTTGCTGAGCGTGTTTATCAGATGTAGTAGTTTCCTGGTAAAAATTTTGGGGTCAGTTATGTAATAACTATCATATCATCTGCAAATAATGATACTTTGACTTCTTTTCCAATTTTTATTCCTTGATCTCCTTTAGTTATCTTATTGCTCTAGCTAGAACTTCAAGTACTATATTAAATAGGCATGGAGAGAGTGGACAGCCTTGTCTTGTTCCTGATTTTAGTGGTATTGCTTTGAGTTTCTCTCTATTTAATTTTGTATTGCCTATAAGCTTGCTGTGAATTACCTTCATTATGTTTAGATATGTCGCTTGTATCCCTGATCTATCCAAGACTTTTATCATGAACCCATGTTGGATTTAGTCAAAGGCTTCTTTAGCATCTAATGAGATGATCATGTGATTTTTTTTTCTTTCAGTTTGTTTATATGATGGATTACATTGACAGGTTTTCATATGTTGAACCATGGCTGCATCTCTGCAATGAAGCCTACTTGATCATGGTAGATGATCTTTTTGATGTGTTCTTGAATGTGGTTTGCGAGTATATTATTGAATATTTTTGCATCAATGTTCATGAGGGAAATTGATCTGTAATTCTTTTTATTTGTTGAATCTTTGTGTACTTGGAAGTCTTTATTTTTTTTCTTGATTTCTACCTTGATCAGTATGGAGTTGTTCAATTTCCATGAGTTTGTAGGATTTCTGTAGTTTCTGTTGTTGCTGATACCCAGCTTTAATCCATGGTGGTCTTTTCTTCTGACTGATGTGGCCTGCACCTGAGCAAGGGAAGTCTGCTGGCTTTGTGAGTAGGTACTGGCCAAGGGATGGGCAGTGAGTGGAGGAGCCGGGGGGGGGGGGGCTGTCTATTTTCGATGCAGTTCATTGTAAAAGTGTTTTTGGAAAACAGTGATAAATATGTAGAGATCTTTTACAGAGTAAAATTTAACAGATTGAAAAAATCAGTGATTGATTAATCATGGTATTAATTACTTTTTCATTGTTCTGACAAAAACAATTTAAGGAATAGTTTATTTTGACTCACAGTGTGAGGGCTCAGTCCATTATGGTGAGGAAATCATGGAGGCAAAATCTTGAGGAGGCAGATGGTCAAATTGCATATACATTTAGGAAACAAAAAGCAATGAATGCTGACATTCAGCTAGCTTTCTCTTTGTTCTGTCCAGAACTCCAAGTCAGGGAATGGTGCTGCTCATATTTAAGGTGGATCTTCCCACCTCAGTTAACCTAATTTAGATAATTTATCACAAACATACATACATGTCCCGACGGTGATTATAGATACTGTAAAGATGACAATAAAACATCATAATCATGTTGATTGTGACTAGCAATAAGACTGTAGTGATTAAGAGCCTGAACTCTAGAATCAGACGGTCTGCATTTTAATACCACTTGTTAGTAGTGTGAGCTTAAACACATTACTTAATTTCATTATGCCTAAATTGCTATAATCTATAAAATGGCAATATACTTTTTTCATTGATTTTTGAGAATTAAACTATATGATGCATGTAAAGTGCTTAACATCTGTTACATTCTAACAGGTATTTGAAGTTATGTTGTTAATTTTAATATTAGTATTGATTAATAGCAGCTTTTAGGAGGCTGTATGACAACTGTTGTGTTTTGTAGCATTTTATAGGTTTTTTCATCATTATGTGGTAATTAGAAGAATGATATAAAGATTCTTAACTTTTTGAAAATTTCATATATGCTGATAATTCATTTTGATTAACTCTAGCCACCTTCCCTTCCTGCTAATTCATCCCTTATCTTCTCCTATGTTTCTCTCCCAACTTTGTGTGCTGATTTCATTTAGTTCTTCCTGTATGTATTCATTGGTGTAGAACAATCTACAAGAGCATAGGTAGCCTCTTGGGGATGACATTCCTAAAGAGAAATGACTTTTCCTCCCAGAGCAGTCATCAGTTGACATTAGGTCCTTAGTTAGGGGTGGGATCTCATGAGACCCTCCCACATCTATGCTTGGATTTTGGCTGCTTTAGTCTTATACAAGTATTCACAGATACCGTGAGTTTATACATTCAGCTCTAATCATATCTGGCAAGAAGAGTTTTGATGCAGATGTCCAGTGCCTTTGGCTCTTACAATCTTTTTACCCCTATTCTGTGATGCTCCCTGAGCCTTAGGAGGAGGAGGAGGTGTGATATAGATGTCCCATTTAGAGATGGGCAGTCCACAGTCTGTTATTGTCTACATGCTGACCAGTTTATAAGTTTCTTTATTTATCATTTATTGTAAAAAGAAGCTTCTCTTGTATGGATTGGGAGATGCATTGTTACAAAGTTGAGAACTTATTATTATTCCCATTTTGCAGAATAATAATATTAGATTATCCCCTAAGGCCTATGATCTAACCATCTATGGGATTTTGGGCCTACTTAACCATACCAGGCATGAGTTCCATCTTATGGATCAGACTTTAGATCCATGTAGATATTTGGGTGGCTGGATGTAGAGGGGATTCCAGCATTGATGGGAAACATATTGGCAGGGGTGACAGTAGTAGTGTTCATGTGGAGGTGATGGTGATCATAGAAATAAATGGTGGAAGAGGTCATGGTGCTTTGGTCATGGTGTCTCTTTACAGCAATAAAAAAGTAAGACACATACCATCTGAGGAGGAAGATACCAAACAGTGATTAAAATACTGGAAACATGCCCATTTTATTTGTTATTTTTCTGTTGCTATGATAAAATACCCTTATCAAAAGCAACTTCTAGATGGAAGAGTTTATTTGGTTTATGGTTCCAGAGGAATAAAGAGTCCATTAGGGTGAGGAGGCATGGCTACAAGCAATAGTCATAGTGGCAGGAGCAGGAAACTGATTACATCATGAAACAGAGAGAACTGGAAGTGTAGGGCAAGGCTGGGCCCCCTCAAAGTTTACCCCCAGTGACATACTTCCTCCAGCAATGCTGCAACTCCTAAACATCCCTAAGCAGTATCACCAATTGGGAACCAAGTGTTCAAATGCCCGAGCCTGTTGGGGACATTTCTTATTCAAAGCATCACGTCCATTTAATCCCCTCTAAAGTCTGGTTTATTACTAAAATATGTCATCCTGATATTAGTTCTGTCAGAGGGGGTACGTATCTGGACATCTTTAAAAATCAATGGATGGTAGCAATGACTTTCTGCATGCTATTGTCATTGCCAACACTGTTGGCAGCTACAGAACCAAATGACCCACAAGATGCAGTAGTAGCAAATCAATACAAACAAAATCAGGAAATATGTAGACAAACAGCTTAACTTTGGGCACAACTGTATGCTTGAAAACCATTTTGCTGAGAGAATCAGCTCCAGCAGGTCAGAGAAACTGGAGAGGAGGTGCGGAGTCGGTGGAAACTAAAGACACTTTTCTGATGGAGCAAAGCTTAATTCATTTTATTTCTCTTACTTCTTTTCTTCTGTCTCTTTATTTTTCTCTTATCCCTTTTATATCACCTAAGACAAAAATTTATATGGAAGAAAAGATTACCTCACAACCACAAATTATGTATTTTCCAAAAGCAAATTAAAAATCTTTACACAGGAAGAAATCACATTATGATCACAAGTTATATGTTTTTTTTTAGAAGCCCATAAGTAGTTAAACACTTTTCTTTGTATTAATATTCCCACTATAGCATCTTCATCCCAAAGCAATGATCCTTAACAAAGTTTTAAGCAAGCCAAGTATATTTCAGCCAATTCCTTTTGTACTGGCAGGCAGCTGTTTACAGTTTAAGTAAAGCAGATTCCTCTCCTATTTCTTTTTTTTTTTTAATTAAGAGATTTTCCATTCATTTTATATATCAACCACAGCTTCCTCTGTCCTCCTTCCTCCCACCCCTTAGCCTTTCCCCCCAGCCCACCCCGCATTCCCACCTCCTCCAAGGCAAGGTCTCCCATGGGGAGTCACCAGAGCCCAGCACATTCAGTTGAGGCAGATCAAGCCCCTCCTCCCTGCACCAAGGCTGTGCAATGTGTCTCACCATAGGCACTAGGCTCCAAAAAGCCGGCTCATACACTAGGGACAGATCCCGATCCCATAAACAACTGTCTCGCTTATCCAGAGGGCCTACTCCAGTACCATAGATGGGCCCTTCAGCTATTGGTCCACAGTTCATGCGTTTCCACTAGTTTGGCTAGTTGTCTCTGTACTTTTTCCAGTCATGGTCTCCATATCCTTTGCTCATGGAATCCCTCCTCCCTCTCATCGATTGGACTCCTGGAGCTCCACCTGGGACACGGCCGTGGATCTCTGCATCTGCTTCTATCAGTCACTGGAGGACAGTTCTATGATGACAGTTAGGGTATTCAGCCATCCGATCACCAGAATAGGCCAGCTCAGGTACCCTCTCTACTATTGCCAGTAGTCTATGGGGGAGTCATTCGTGTGGATTCCTGGGGACCTCCCTAGCACTCTGCTTCTCCCTATTCCCATGGTGTCTTCATTTATCCTGGTATCTCTTTCCTTGCTCTCCTACTCTGTTCCAATTCCAGCTCGAACCTCCTGCTCCTCTAAGCTCTCATCCCCTGTCCCTTGCCTTCCATCACCCCTCCACCCCCAGTTTGCTCATATAGATCTCATCCATTTCTCCATCGATGGGCAATCCATGTGCCCTTCCTAGGGTCCTCCTTATTAGCTAGCCTCCCTAGAGCTGTGGGTTGCAATCTGGTTATCCTTTGCTTTATATCTAGTATCCACTTATGAATGAGTATATACCATGTTTGTCCTTCTGAGTCTGGGTTACCTCACTCAGGATGATATTTTCTAGTTCCATCCATTTGCCTGCAAACCTCATATCATTGTTTTTCTCTGCTGAGTAGTATTCCATTGTGTATATGTACCACATTTTCTTTATCCATTCTTCAGTTGAGGGGCATCTAGGTTGTTTCCAGGTTCTGGCTATTACAAATAATGCTGATATGATTATAGTTGAGCATGTGTCCTTGTGGTATGATTGAGCATTCCTTGGGTATATGCCCAAGAGTGGTATAGGTGGGTCTTGAGGAAGATTGATTCGATTCCCAATTTTCTGAGAAACCGCCATACTGATTTCCAAAGTGGCTGTACAAGTTTGCACTCCCACCAACAGTGTAGGAGTGTTCCCCTTGCTCCACATCCTTTCCAACATAAGCTGTCATCAGTGTTTTTGATCTTAGCATTCTGACAGGTGTAAGATGGTATCTCAGAGTCCTTTTGATTTGCATTTCCCTGATGACTAAGGATGTTGAGCAATTCCTTAAATGTCTTTCAGACATTTGAGATTCTTCTGTTGAGAATTGTCTGTTTAGCTCTGTAGCCCATTTTTTAATTGGATTGTTCAGTATTTTGATGTCTAGTTTTTTAAATTCTTTATATATTTTGGAGATCAGCCCTCTGTCAAATGTGGGGTTGGTGAAGATCTTTTCCCATTCTGTAGGCTGTCGTTTTGTCTTATTGACCATGTCCTTTGCCCTACAAAAGCTTCTCAGTTTCAAGAGGTCCCATTTATTAATTGTAGCTCTCAGTGTCTGTGCTACTGGTGTTATATTTAGGAAGTGATCTCTGGTGCCAATGCTTTTAAGACTACTTCCTACTTTCTCTTCTATCAGGTTCAGTGTAACTGGATTTATGTTGAGGTCTTTGATCCACTTGGACTTAAGTTTTATGCATGGTGATAGATATGGATGTTTTGCAATCTTCTACATGTTGACATGCAGTGATGCCTGCACCATTTGTTGAAAATGCTTTCTTTTTTCCATTGTACAGTTTTGGCTTCTTTGTAAAAAAATTAGGTGTTCATGGGTGTGCGGATTAATGTCAGGGTCTTCAGTTCAATTTCATTAGTCCACATGTTGGTTTTTATGCCAGTACCAAGCTGTTTTTATTACTGTAGTGTAGATGTAACCGTCTTATTAAATAAGAAACACAGAGCCAATGCAGAGATGAAAGCCCAAGAGGTCAGAGCAATAGCTAAGAGCTAAAAAACCTTACACTTCACTGCTGCTGCTGTCTTCCTCAGCAAGAGTGCTACTTCCTGTGTATCTGTCTTTATATAGACTTTCTGTTCTGCCTTCTCATTGGTTGTAAACCCAACCACAAGACCTCCTCATCACTGCCCATCTATACAGACCTCCAGGTCTTCTATGGTTGGTATTGAGATTAAAGGCGTGTGTCTCCATGCTGGTGGTATCCTTGAACACACAGAGATCTGCCTGCCATGTGATCAGGATCAAAGGCATGTGCTACCATTGCCAGATTTCTGCTATGGCTTGCTATTATTAGCTCTGACCCCCAGGCAACTTTATTTATTAACATACAAATAAAATCACATTTCAGTACAAATAAAATATCACCATATTTCCCCCTTTCTATTTTAATAAAAAGAAAAAGGAAAAAGGTCATAATATAAGAAAAACTATATATAAAAGTACAATAATTATATACAATATATATAAGCAATAAATACCTAAACAATGTCTAGTCCATTTGTATTTGACAAATTCAGAGAAAATAATTCCATTATCTATCCTATTTTGGTAAGTCCAAAATGTACCTGATTCACTTTCTATCCTAACTAATCTTCAACTATAACTAACTAATCTTCAACTCCTTCAGAGACCCAAGAAGGAAATAATATTACCTAATAAAAAAATAAAAACAGGAAGTGCACGCAAGCAGCTTCCAAAAAAAAAAAATGTGAGTTGACGGAAACAGCCAGCTGCCTGGACAGTCACCTGAGATTTCTCCACAGTGTTGGGGCATCATCTTCAGCCTATAGGCTTAGCATATCTGACAGACTCATTTGTGAAGTAGGATGTACACAAGGCCAACAGTTTGACCTCACATTTAGTGAGAGTAGTCCATGTACCAGAAACACCTGAATTCCACTAGTGTCATGTCATGATTCAGGATTTTGAATTCTGGAAATTGTTGATGTTTTTTTTTTAATTCAACTGTCCATTCTTCTTGGCTGTGTGTATGTGTGGCTTCATCTTAGCATCCCATTCTTCTCCACATCCCTCTGTGAAATGCCAGTCTACTATTGAGAGGTGTGAGCTTAGTTGCTCTTCAAGAATAACAGTTTCAGCTGCTGTTCCACTGCACCTCATAAGCCATCAGCCCACTGCCTGTTCAGCTGCCTTTGAAGAAAAGGGCACTGTACCTTTTCCAGATTGCAAAGGCCACTTCAGGGATGGTGCCATATTGTCCTGGCCTCAGAAGATGTCTTTTGATAAAACCACAACCACATTTGTCTTGGCAAGAATTGACAGTCTTTTGTTTCGTGTCCTGTCTGTCCATTTTGTCCTGTTGTCAGCAGTTAATTCGAGGTTGTCCAGTGGCTAACTTTTGCCACAATGAAAGTTAACTCCATATGCAGTTTCTTCAATGCCCATATTTGAAGAGATTGGTACTGCCAGGAGCTGACATGTCTCATAGTCATAACAAAAAAGAAAAATTTTTTTAAGTTATTAAAATATTTTAAATGCCATATTCTGTTGATCTCTGAAGGGTTTGAACATGACCTGTCTATCTAAAATATATCTGTTCATTCTTGAAAACACACCTAATATGACTACAAGTTCTATTATAATGTCTAACTACAAACTTTCATTTCTTTATATCCTAATAGTTGGTAATAATAACATTCAAGAATCAGCAAATTGCATTACATTGGTTAATTAATGGTATAAGTACAATATCTTGAACAAGATTAAAAATATGTATGGCATTTTCTAACAATATCAATCTCAATATATATAATTTGTATATGATATAAAAAACCCAATCCATTGTAAAGTATTTAAAACTTGTATTTTTTTAAATGAGAACCTTAAATCTAATCTCCTTTGCTTAGCCCTTTTCCTAACCCTTGACAACAACTTATTACCAACAACTTATTACCAAACAATGAAAATTATCCCAGACTCAAAACCCATTAAAAGACCAAAAAACCACCCGCTACACACCACCTCATTGGAAATGTGGGCGTCGTATTCTTAAAATTGCTTCCTGCTGGGTATGGGCGAAGGTATCTTTATTCTGAAAAGAAAAATTTTAGGTTAATTGTCAGATTCTAGGAAAGGTAGCTATATCCTTTGTTGTCCAGTTTGAGCATAATGCCCAAGTTCAGGGTTTATCTTAAGTCCTTATTCAAGTAGTCTTTGAAACTGGATCATCTCATCTAGCTCTCTCAAATTTGCTCTGAGCATTTTGTAGTCCAAAGCTGATCTGTAGATGATGTTTGTCAGCTTAGTGATATTATTATTGTCCACATGGAATTGGTGTTGTTGTGGGGCCCCATCTTCTTCCTGGAGACTTCAGTTGATGTTAGGCCTGGCCGTGATTTCCTGAAGAAAACTGGTAAGAGACTCGAACACAAAGACATATATATGCAGCTACTTGAAGCCTTTATTTTCTAGAATTAGTTAGTACTCTATATGACCATTCATATCTTAACAAAGTTTAAAATGTATATTTTATATATATATATATATATTAATCTTGTAAATTTGATATAAAATTCATACTTTAAGAATTAAAGTTTAAAGAATCAGAATGGAATCAAAGAATTGAGATTAGTAGTAATAAAATAGTCCCTTAATTAATTTGGTTTTTCTCCTGTCCCATATTAGAAAATGGCTCTTTTCTTCTGGCATGATACAGGGAGTTTGCATTTTCCTTTTAACAACATGCTTGAGTTTAAAGGAGAGAGCCATTCTCCAACTCCAAAGTCAGCTTTAAATTTTAATTGAACTGGGACTATTAGAAGACCAATAGTGTTAAATTTCTTTAGAGAAGAGCAGAAACAAACATTTAGGAAGACTTATAAAATTTTTTAGATGATATACCCATATGCCATTTCACTCTGTTTCCTGGGATAGATGATTTGTCCCTTTTCTTCAGTTGTCTCATTTGTCCGGTGTTCTTCAGATTCCTTAACCTTCATTCTCTTAAAAGACAAAAACAAAAACCTTTCCCAAAGACTAATGTTTGGGGGCTTCCTTTTTGGCAAGTTATTATCTGATTAAATGAAAAGGCATGTGTTACTGGTATAAGTTAGTTTAAATTGGTTGGTCATGCTGATTGATGAACTATTACCTCCTCTAATTAAGAGGTCTCTCTTGTTCAAATTGAACCTTTATCAATTTTGATGGTACCCACAGCTTATCTTCTCCTGTAGAAACAAAAACACAACCTCGTCCCCAATGTAACACATGTCCTGGTTTCCATTCTGAGGTCAGCACATCCTTAAAGTATATAGGCTGATTTAATTCTGTAGTTTTTTTTCTATTATCCAGTGTCTCTCTGCAGCTGTTGTTCTTTTCTCATTGGCATTGAGAAAATTCAAAGTTAATAGAGCATTATGCAGTCTATTTCTGGGGTTTTTTTGTTAGCCCTTTCTGTTAATTTAGCATATCCTTTAGAGTTCTGTTTGATCTTTCTATAACGGCTTGACCTGTAGGATTATATGGTGTACCTGTAATATGCTTTATATTGTAATAAGCAAAAAACTGTTTCATTTTAACAGAGACATATGATGGAGCATTGTCAATTTTGATTTGTGCAGGTATACCCATGATGGCCATAACTTCTAGCAAATGCATGATTACAGAATCAGCTTTTTCAGAACTCAAAGCAGTTGCCCATTGAAATCCTGAATAAGTATCGATGTACATATTTCAATTTTCCAAATTCTGCAAAGTGAAACACATCCACCTGCCAGATTTCATTCCTCTGAGTACCCTTTGGGTTACATCCTGCTGGTAATGGCATTTGATTGTAGAAGGAACAAGTAGGACATTTCCTTACTATTTCTTTGGCTTGTTGCCAGGTTATGGAAAAATCATTTTTTAAACCTTTACTATTGACATGATGTTTTTTATGAAACTCTGAGGCTTCCAGCACATTTCCTATCAATAATTTATCAATCTCATCATTGCCTTGTGCTAGAGGGCCTAGCAGACCAGCATGGGATCGAATGTGAGTTATATATAAAGGATGACTCCTTTTCCTGATTGTACCTTGTAACTGAATAAATAGTGAACTTAATTCTGAAGCAACAGGGATAAATTCTGCAGTCTTAATATGTAATACTACTCTTTCAGCATACTGAGAGTCAGTTACTATATTGAGAGGTTCTGAAAAATCCATTAATACCAACAGAATAGCATACAATTCTGATTTTTGAACTGAATTATAAGGACTTTGAACCACTTTACTTAAATTTTCTGATTTGTAACCTGCCTTTCCTTGTTTGTTGGCATCTATATAAAATGTACGAACTCCAGATATAAGTTTTTCCCGTACAATTCGAGGCAGGATCTAATCAGCTCTCTTTATAAGATCAATTCTATCGCTTTTGGGATATTTGGTGTTAATTTCTTCCAAAAAAAAATTACTGCAAGCTCTTTGCCAAGGTTCACTTTCTGTCCATAATTTTTCAGTGTCCTCCTTAGTTAAAGGTACTACAATTTCTGCTGGGACTATTCCTGCTAATTGACGAAGTCTCAATTTTCCTTTGCAAATCAAGTCAGAGATTTTTTCCACATAAATTTTTAATTTTTTATTTGGTTTATTTGGTAAAAATATCCATTCCAATATAATATCTTCCCTCTGCATTAATATTCCTGTAGGAGAATGCTTAGAGGGCAAAATAACCAAAATGTAATCCAGCTTTGGATCAATATGATCCATGTGCCCTTCATGTACTTTCTTTTCTACCAAGGCCAATTCTTTCTCAGTTTCAGGTGATAATTGGACTATTTAAGTCCAATTATCTTGGACTATTGGACTATTTAAGTCCTTGTCACCTTCTAAGGTTTTGAACAAATTATTCAGTTCATCATTTTTTACCCCAATAATAGTTTGTAGATGAGAAATGTCTTCAAATAATCTTTAAAAGTCATTAAGTGTCTGTAGTAGATCTCTCCTAATTTGCCCCTTTTGGGATCTAATTTTTTGTAGTTCTATTTTATATCCTAAATAATTAATAGAATCTCCTCTTTGTATCTTTTCAGGAGCAATTTGTAATCCCCAGAAAGGCAAAATTTTCTTTACTTCTTCAAACATTCTTTCTAAAGTATCTGCATTTGAGTCAGCTAGTAAAATATCATCCATATAATGATAAATTATAGATTTAGGAAATTTTTTACATATCACTTCCAATGGCTGTTGTACAAAATATTGGCACAGAGCTGGGCTATTCACCATTCCCTGTGGGAGGACTCTCCATTGAAATCTTTTAACCAGTTGAGAATTATTGTAAGTAGGCACTGTGAAGGCAAATCTTTCTCTGTCTTTTTCTTGTAAGGGTATTGAAAAGAAACAGTCTTTTAAATCAATAAGTATTAGAGGCCATCCTTTTGGTAACAGAGTAGGCAAAGGAATTCCAGATTGTAGAGAGCCCATTGGCTGAATTACTTTGTTAATTGCTCTTAGGTTTGTTACCATTCTCCATTTACCAGATTTCTTTTTAATAACAAATACAGGAGAATTCCAAGGGCTAGTTGATTCTTCAATATGCTGAGCATTTAACTGTTCTTCTATCAGCTCTTCTAAAGCCTGTAGTTTCTCTGTTGTTAAAGGACATTGCTGAACCCATACAGTCTTGTCTGTTAACCATTTTAAAGGTAGAGCTGTTGGTGTCTTTGGGAGATCATCAGTTGTTGTGCCCTGTTGTTGTATAATATGGATGGCTGGTGACCACTCATTAGAATAATATCTTCTAATATTTCTCTCAGAGACATGTGCTAGTTTATGATTTGTTTCTGAGGTTGGAGGGATGTTAATCTGAGTATTCCATTGTTGCAACAGGTCTCAACCCCACAGGTTCATAGCTATGTTAACCATATATGGTTTTAATTTTCCTCTCTGTCCTTCTGGACCTATACATTCAAGCCATCTTGCACTCTGTTTCACTTGAGATAATGTCCCAATTCCTAACAGTTGAATGTTTACCTCCTGAAGAGGCCAAGTTGTATGCCAAAATTCTGGTGCAATTTTGGTAATGTCCACACCTGTGTCTACCAGACCAGACAACAAAACATTTATTTTTATTGTTAATTTTGGTCCTTGTTCATTAATCAAAGTTTGCCAAAAAATTTTCTTTATGTTTTCTCCTGAATTTTCTATTCTCTCTGTTTCATCATCCCTACCAGCATGATTTATTCCAATAGGCATTTGGTTATTTAATTGCTCTGAGTAGGGGTTTCCTCTACAACTGCAGGAAAGATTTGAACTGAATTTGCTATGGGGACCTGCCTGAGGCCCCTCTGGGAGTTTCCCAAAGACTGAGGCAAAGGATTACCTTGCCTGTCCCTTGTTGATCTACATTCGTTGGTCCAGTGTTTTCCTTTACCACACCTTCTGCATACTCCAGAAGGAAGGGGCATTCTGTTGCCATTGTTCCTTGAAGAAACATTGTTTTCTAGGAATGACCTGTTTACAGTACATTTTCAAATGTCCTTGCTTTCCACGTCCAAAACATCTAACATTTCTCAAACCTTTTGAAATTGCTTCTCCTACCCACATATCATCATGGTCATGAGCCTCAACATTAACCGTGTCTCTAATCCAATCTTTCAAGGGTGCAGATATTGCCTTTAACGGCCTGATTATTCTCTTGTATGCTGCATTTGCGTTCTCAAAAGCCAAAGATTTTATTATTACCTCACTGGCTTCTGAATTCGGGACCATTCTCTTTACTGCTGTGGTCAATCTTTGTAAGAAATCTGTGAAAGATTCTTTTGGGTCCTGTATAACCTTTGTAAATGACTCAGTTTTTTGTCCTGGTTCCTCACCTCTGTCCCATGCATTCAAGGCTGCCATTTGACATAGAATTAAGGTTTGGATATCATATAAACATTGTGTTTTTACTGAAGCATATTGGCCTTCTCCAATAAGCTGATCCTGGAAGACTTGTATACCTTTATCCCTACATTGTTTTGCTATGTTTTTAGCCTCCTCTTTGAACCACATTTGCCACTGGAGCTGTTGTCTGGGTTCCAGAACAGCATGTGCCAGCTCCCGCTAGTCCTGTGGTATAATTCTATTAAAAGTTGACCAGGTGTTTAACATTTGCTTTACATATGGGCAATGCATGTCATAAGATACTATTGCCTCCTTAAATCTTCGTAAATCTAACATTTCAGTTGGAGTCCAAATATTTGGTGTATTCACTTGATCAGGTAGCTGCTGTATGGTTACCAGATAAATTAAGGGTGATTGTGTGAAAACAGGCTTTATTTCTGTAACCTTATGATCCAATCCTGAAACAACTTCACTGTTAATTTCTTCTGTCTGAATTTGAATTTCTCTATAATTCATTTTAACATGTTTTTTCTAAAACTTTTATCCTGGCACTTAAATTGACTATCTTTTTAAATATCAAAATAAGGATAAGAAAAGTAATAATGTGCATAATTCGATCAACATTAATCTTCTCATATAGTTGTTCCATTGTTAGACTGCCTAAAATATCAAACAAAGCCCAATTTTCTTCCAATGTACACATAGAACCCATTTTATTTAATGTGGAAAAAAAATTCTCTTTTAAATAGTTTCCTTTAAAATATCTGATATCTTAATTGACTTACCAAGTCTGCGTAGAACAGTAGAAATCTGAGGGAATTTCAAAACAGCTACCTATTGTTCGAGGTACGAATCCAGAGAGAGAGAGAGAGAGAGAGAGAGAGAGAGAGAGAGAGAGAGATCAAGCAAACAAGAAAGCGTAGCCCCAAGTTCTGGCTAAAGCTTAAATCCAGCCATGTGCTCCCGCTTGAGCCAAGTCGAGCCTGGGCTCCGGCTTCCTTAACCTCCGACCACATTTCAGTCAAAAGGTGCGTGCAGGCCTGAGTTGTTTGTAGCACTGGCTTTAAGCAAGTAGCTCCAGCTTGTAGCTATGGTAGGCTGAGCTAGGCCCGAGATGGGGAGCCAGCAGGCCGCCAAGCTGCCACAACCAGCTATGTGTAGCTCAGGTCTGAGCGGAGGCTGTACATACCACGAACATTGGGTGCCAGATGTAGATGTAACCGGCTTGTTAAATAAGAAACAGAGAGCCAATGCAGAGATGAAAGCCCAAGAGGTCAGAGCAATAGATAAGAGCTAAAAACCTTACCCTTCACTGCCACTGCTGTCTTCCTAAGCAACAGACCTACTTCCTATGTGTTTGTCCTTTTTATTGACTTTCTGTTCTGTCTTCTCATTGTTGTAAACCCAACCACATGACCTCCTAGTCACTGTCTGTCTGTACAGACCTCCAGGTCTTCTATGGTATTGAGATTAAAGGTGTGTGTCTCCATGCTGGCTGTATCCTTGAACACACAGAGATCTGCTTAGCTCTGCCTCCCAAGAGCTAGGATTAAAGGCGTGCACCACCACCGCCCAGCTTCTGCTATGGCTTGCTATTAGCTCTGACCCCCAGGCAACTTTATTAACATACAAATAAAATCACATTTCAGTACAAATAAAATATCACCATAGGTCTATTTGTAAACTTCTACATGTTGACATCCAGTTATGCCAGCACCATTTGTTGAAGATGCTTTCTTTTTCCTATTGTATAGTTTTTCTTTTCTTTGTAAAAAAAATCAGGTATTCATGGATGTTCAGATTAATGTCAGGGTCATCAATTCAATTCCATTGGTCCACATTGTGGTGGTATTGTGTTCCCCAAAAATATTGTGCACCCTAATAAACTTATCTGGGGTCAGAGACAGAACAGCCACTAGATACAGAGGCTAGAAAATGGTGGCACTCATACCTTTAATCCTAGTATTCCAGAGGCAGAAATCCCTCTGGATCTCTGTGAGTTCAAGGCCACATTGGAAATAGCCAGGCATGGTGACACACACCTTTAATCCTAGGGAGTGATGGCAGAAAGCAGAGAGATATATAAGGTGTGAAGACCAGAAATAGAAGCCTTTAGGTGGTTAAGCATTCAGGCTTTTGAGAAGCAGTTCAGCTGAGATTCATTTGGATAAGGACTCTGAGGCTTCCAGTCTGAGGAAACAGAATCAGCTGAGGAACTGGCAAGGTGAGGTATCTGTGGCTTGTTCTACTTCTCTGACCTTCCAGCATTCACCCCAATAAATGGCTCAGGTTTGATTTTATTAATAAGAACTTTTAAGATTCCTGCTACAATGTCCAGTTCAGTAACATCTGATAAACTCAGACAAAAAAATTTCATTACTTATCCTATTTAAAACAAGTAGTTCCATGGGGCTGGAGAGATGGCTCAGAGGTTAAGAGCACTGACTGCTCTTCCAGAGGTCCTGAGTTCAATTCCCGGCAACTACATGGTGGCTCACAACCATCTGTAATGAGATGTGGTGCCCTCTTCTGGCCTACAGTCATACATGCTGTATACATAATAAACAAATAAATATTTAAAAAAAAAAAAAAACAAGTAGTTCCTTTTTAAAAGTAGATTCCATAATCTTCCTTTTTATCTTATCATATCCATATTCTTTCTTTTTTCTTTTCATAATAGATTCAATAATCTACCTTTTGTCATTTTTATATCTTCCCTACTTTCTTTTTAGAGTAAATTCAATGATCTACCCATTTATCCTATTATTTCTTTATCTTTTTTCTCACATGAGATTCAATGATCTACCTCATATCTATATTTTTCTTTTTCTTTTTTTTAAACAAAAACTCTGAATCTAATCGCCTTGTTCAGCTTTTTTTCTGACCATTAACAATAACTTGTAACCAATCATAGTAAACAAAAACAATATCAATAACTCATTAAATGGTGAAAAAACACATATCCCACCTCTTGGGAATGTGGGCGTCATGTTCTTAAATTACTTACTGCTTTCTAGGGGTGAAGACATCTTTAGGGAATCCTGAAAAGAAAATTTTTGGGTTAATTGTCAAGTCCTGTATCATTTGTCCAGTCGCTGCATAATGAGAAAGTGCAGGTCTTGTCACAAGTCCTTGTTCGAGTAGTCTGTCAGGCTGGATCATCTCAGCTAGCCAACTCGAAATTGTCCTGAGCAGTTTGTAGGCTAAAGCAGATCTTTCCTTGGTGTTAATCAGCTTAATGGCTTTACCATAGTCCATATGGAATCATCGTTGTGGGATCCCATCATCCTTTTAAAGATTTCAAAGTTGCTGTTAGGCATGGTCATGGTTCCCTGCAGATTTTGTGTGTGTGTGTGTGTGTGTGTGTGTGTGTGTGTGTGTGTGTGTGTGTGTGTGTGAGTGAGTCTCCTCTGTGGTTTGGAGCAATCACAGTCTGATAAATGTCTGTCTTTTGGAACCATGAATGTTCTTCCTTAGAAGAGAAAATCTTCACAGCCATTTCTCCCCATCATTTGCCTTGTCAAACTTTTCCAAACTGACCTTTGCCGATGCTTTCTTGTAACACAATGGTCCTGGCAATTCTTCTCTAACAAGCAACAGTAAACTCTTCCTCCCAGGTAGCAGCATCACTGCAGTCACCAACACAATGAGAAGCAGTCAGCAACTTGGAGCAGCAGCCACTGTTCATGGTCCCACCACCACCATTTGTGGCTCGGCTGAAGGGTCTCCTTAGCAAGCCTCCTAGGCTGGCCTCAAACTCGGAACCCTCCTGCCTCTGCCTCCTTCAGTAAATCCTACCGGTGTGCGCCACCACAACCAGCCAAGTGTAGCTCAGGCTTGAGCTGGGGCCTGCAAGGCCACAGGCAAGTAGCTTTTTCGAGAATTCATACCATGAACGTTGGGCGCCAGATGTATCATGAATCTTAAAAGTACTTATTAATATAATAGGGGCTGACTGTAGCCAATAAAGACCATGGCCAGGGGTTCACCCAGTCTCAAGAATACTTGTGAGGCACCGGACACTCAACGGTTGTTCTCACAGATTCAGGAAACCGTTTACACTGGCCAAAAAGTGGGGGGACTCACCAATTGGAGAAAGCGGTGTTGGATGTAATTTATGTGTGGCCAGGTGAAATGGACAGCGGTCTGTTGCATATGGAGCAGAGTTCCCGGTTTGTGTGAAGCAGTCCCCGGTTTATGGGTTTCCAGGTGCAGGGCGCCCGGAAGCACCCCCTTGGTCTCGGCACCATATGTTAGTTATTTTGCGGCGCTGCACTCTTACCCTGCAAGGAAATGTCACGAAACACGACAGAATCCGCTAATAAGAGTTTTATTAAGATGGAAGGGACAGAGAGTGCTCAGGCCTGTGGGAGACACATGTGTAGAAAAGAAGAAGTAGCCAGGAATATGGCGCTGGCTTATAAAGGCTGGGTGTGCACAGGTCGACGTAACTACTCCATGCATGTGCGTAGATCACATGGCTATGCTGTGCGCTTACCATGCAAAGTCACGGATCCTGGTCATGTGAGACGCCTTGACCCAGAAATGGCTATCTTGACCTGGAACTGGCTAGGCAGAAGTGTCCAGATCCACGGGGCATATGCAAACACGCCCAACCATGGGGGCGTGTTGTGAACCCTTCAGGGAGGCCATCTTGATTGGTTATTTTGGTGATATTTTATTTGTGCTGAAATGTGGTGATATTTTATTTGTGTGTTAATAAATAAAGCTTGCCTGGAGATCAGGGGGAAGAGGCCAGCCATTTTAAGTAAACAAAGAAGTCAGGCAGCACACGCCCTTAATCCCTTAGCAGGCAGGGTCTCTGTGTGTTCAAGACCACACTAGGGAACAGAGCCAAGCATGGTGACACACACCTCTAATCCCAGTACCAACCATAGAGTCCTGGAGGTCTAGACAGACAGACAGACAGTGACAGACCTGTGTGGGAAGAGGAAGTGAGGTAGCTGGGCTAAGAGCCAATGAGAGGGCAGAAAAGCAAGACATATAAGCCTGGGTAGACAGGAAGTCACTCTCCTTGGAAGATGCGGAGTTGGTGAGGTGAGGTTAGCTGGTGGCTTTCTGTATTTCCCTGATCCCTCTAAGGCTTTAACCCAAATTTCTGGCTCTGTGTTTTTTATTTAATAAGACCATTTAGAAATTCGTTTACATTTGGCATCTAACTGTGGGGCAGGAATTCATAAAAAAAAAAAAGCCACTTGCCTGTGGCCTTGGGGGCCCCAGCTCCATCAGAGCTGCACACTGCAAGTGGCAGGAGCTGCAAGAAGCCAGAGCTGCATGCTGACAGAGCTATACGTGCGGCTGGACTGCTTGTGGCCTTACAAAGCTCCTGGCTTAGGCCTGGTTGCACGGCTCAGGCCAGAGCATATGGCTGGACTTTTGTTAGATTTTTTTCTCCCAGTGGGTGGTAAGCACGCTCTCTCTCTCTCTCTCTCTCTCTCGCTCTCTCTCTCTCTCTCTCATTCTCGATTCCCATTTCGGACTGCCACCACACTAGGTAGCTGCTTTGAAATTGCCTCAGACTTCTACTGTTCTACACAGTCAACAGACTTGGTAAGTCAATAAAGATATCTTAAAGAGTAAAATTAGTTAAAAGAGAATCCCTCCCTCCATTAAAAAATGGAAAACATTTACAAGGGAAGGAATTTGGTCTCTGTTTGATAACTCATTAGGCAGTCTGAAAATGGAACAATTAAGTGAGAAAATTATGTTGATGGGATGTACGGAACATCAATTATGAATATTGTTTGTTTAATCATTTTTATTTTAGCATTTAAAAGGTTGGTCAATTTAACTGCAAAGATAAAAGCTTTAGAAAAACCTGTTAAAATGAATCATAGAGAAATTCAGACCCAGACAGGAGAATTTAAAAATGAACTAATTCATGATTGACTTTAGAAAAACCTGTTAAAATGAATAACAGAGAAATTCAGACCTAGACAGAAGAATTTAAAGGTGAAATTATTTCAGGATTGAATTATAGGGTTACAGAGAGAGAGCCTGTTTTCAAACAACCAAACTTAATTTATCCAGTAACCTTAAAGGAACTACCTGCTCAAGGGCATGTACAAGCTAACTGGACTCCAGTGTAAATGTTAGATTTAAAGAGATTTAAAGAAGCTGTAGTCTCCTATGGTATGCATTCTCCATTTGTAAAGCAGATGTTAAACTCATGGTTAACTGGAAAGAATTAATTATAGCTGTCCTAGAGGCCAGAGCACAATTACAATAGAGAACATGGTTTAAAGAGGAGGCTAAAACAATACAACAACGTAGGACTAGAGGTATGAAAATTTCCCAGGATCAGCTTCTTGGAGAAGGCAAATGCACTGATATACAAAGACAATGTTTATATGATAACCAAACCTTAATTCTATGCTGCATGGCAGCCATGAATGCATGGGACAGAATTGAGGAAGCAGTGAAGAAAATTAAGTAATTTACAAAAGTTATACAAGGCCTAAAAGAATCCTTTACAGATTTCTTACAAAGACTGTCTTCAGGAGTAAATAGAATGATACCAAATTCAGAAGCTAGACAGATAACAATTGAATCTTTTGCTTTTGAGAATGCAAATGCAGCATGCAAAAGAATAATCAGGCCATTAAAGGCCAGATCAACACCCTTGGAGAATTGGATCAGGGACACAATTAATATTGAGTCTCATGACCATGACATGTGGATAGGAGAGGTAATTTTAGAAGCTTTAAGGAAAAATAATATCAGATGTTTTGGTTGCGGTAAACGAGGTCATTTGAAAAGGGAATGTAAACAGGGCATTTCTAGAAACAATGTTTCTTCAAGGAACAATGGCAACAGAATGCCCCTCCCTTCTGGATTATACAGAAGGTGTGGCAAAGGCAAACATTGGACTAATGAATGTAGATCAACAAGGGACAGACAATGTAATCCTTTGCCTCTGCCCTCTGGAAACTCCCAGAGGGACCTCATGCAGGCCCCCACAGCAAACTTAGTTCTGTCCTGTCCTGCCATCATAGAAGAAACCCCTTCTCAGAGCCATTAAATAACCAAATGCCTATTGGAATAAACCAGGCTACCTGGGGTGGTAGAACAGCTGTAGCAGAGAGGACAGGAAATTCAGGAGAAACCATGAAGCAAATTTTTTGGCAAACTTCTATAGATGAACAAAGACCAAAATTAAAAATACAAATAAATGGCATTCCCTTGGAAGGTTTAGTAGACATGGTGCAGCTGTTACAATAATTGCATCAGAATTTTGGCATCCAAATTGGCCTCTTCAGGAGGTAAATATTCAGCTGTCAGGGATTGGAACATTATCTCGAGTGAAACAGCGTAAGATGGCTCAAATGTATAGGTCACGAAGGATAAAGAGGAAAATTAAAGCCATATGTAGCTAATATAGCTATGAATTTCTGGGGTCGTGATCTATTACAACAATGGAATACTCAGATTAACATTCCTCCAACCTCAGAAACAAACCATAAACTAACACATGTTTCTGAAAGAAATATTAGGAGGTATTATGAAGAACGGTCACCAGCCATCCAGATTGTACAAGAACAAGGCACAACAACTGCTGATCTTTCAAAGATAGTAACCACTCTACCTTTAAAATGGTTAATAGACAAGCCTGTATGGATTCAGCAATGGCCTTTAACAACAGAGAAACTGCAAACTTTAGAAGAGCTGGTACAAGAGCAGTTAAATGCTCAACCTATTGAAGAATCAACCAGCCCTTGGAATTCTCCTGTATTTGTTATTAAAAAGAAATCTGGTAAATGGAGAATGGTAACAGACATTAGAGCAATTAACAAAGCAATTCAGCCAATGGGCTCTCTAAAATCTGGAATTCCTTTGCCTACTCTGTTACCAAAAGGATGGCCTCTCATAGTTATTGATTTAAAAGACTGTTTCTTTTCAATACCCTTACAAGAAAAGGACAGAGAAAGATTTGCTTTTACAGTGCCTACTTACAATAATTCTCAACTGGTTAAGAGATATCAATGCAGGATTCTCCCACAGGGAATGGTGAATAGCCCAACTCTGTGCCAATATTTTGTACAACAGCCATTGGAAGTGATATGTAAAAAATTTCCTAAATCTGTAATTTATCATTACATGGGTGATATTTTACTAGCTGATTCAAATACAGATACTTTAGAAAGACTATTTGAAGAAGTAAGGAAAATTTTGCCTTGTTGGGGATTACAGATTGCTCCTGAAAAGATACAAAGAGGATATTGTAGTAATTATTTAGGATATAAAATAGGTCTACAAAAAATTAGACCCCAAAAGGTACAAATTAGTAAAGATCAATTATAGACTCTTAATGACTTTCAAAGATTATTTGGAGACATTTCCCATCTACAAACTGTTGTTGGGGTAAAAAAAAAATGATGAACTAAATAATTTGTTCAAAACCTTAGAAGGTGACAAGGACTTAAATAGTCCAAGAGAATTATCAGCTGAAGCTGATAGAGAATTGGCCTTGGTGGAAAAGAAAGTACATGAAGGACATATGGATCATGTGGATCCAAAGCTTGATTGCATTTTGGTTATTTTACCCTCTAAGCATTCTCCTACAGGAATTTTAATGCAGAGGGAAGATATTATATTGTAATGGATATTTCTACCAAATAAACAGAGTAAAAAATTAAAAACTTATGTGGAAAAGATCTCTGACTTGATTTTAAAAGGGAAATTGAGACTTTGTCAATTAGCAGGAATAGACCCATCAGAAATTGTAGTACCTTTAACTAAGAATGAAATTGACAAATTATGGGCAGAAAGTGAACCTTGGCAAAGAGCTTGCAGTAATTTTTTTGGGAGAGATTAACAGCAAATATCCCAAAAGCAATAGAATTGATCTTATAAAGAGAGCTGATTAGATCTTGCCTCAAATTGTATGGGAAAAACCCATATCTGGAGCCCGTAAATTTTATATAGATGCAAACAAACCAGGAAAGGCGGGTTACAAATCAGAAAATTTAAAGTGGTTCAAAGTCCTGATAATTCAGTTCAAAAATCAGAATTGTATGCTATTCTGTTGGTATTAATGGATTTTTCTGAACCTCTCAACATAGTTACTGACTCTCAGTATGCTGAAATAGTGGTATTACATATTGAGACTGCAGAATTTATCCCCGATGCATCACAATTAGCTTTGTTATTTATTCAGTTACAAGATACAATCAGGAATAGGAAACATCGTTTATATATAACTCATATCCGATCCCATATGGGTCTGCCAGGCCCTCTAGCACAAGGTAATGATGAGATTGATAAACTATTGGTAGGAAATGTGCTGTAGACCTCAGAATTTCATTTTAAAAAAAAAATCATGTCAATAGTAAAAGTTTTAAAAAAGGATTTTTCCATAACCTGGCAACAAGCCAAGGAAATTATAAGGAAATGTTCTACTTGTTCTTTTTACAATCAGATTCCCTACCAGCAGGATGTAACCCAAAGGGTACTCAGAGGAATGAAATCTGGCAGATGGATGTGTTTCACTTTGCAGAATTTGGAAGATTGAAATATGAACACCACACTATTGATACTTATTCAGGATATCAATGGGCAACTGCTTTGAGTTCTGAAAAAGCTGATTCTGTAATCACACATTTGCTAGAAGTTATGTCCATACACAAATTAAAACTGACAATGGTCCAGCATATGTCTGGTAAAATGAAACATTTGATTGCTTATTACAATATAAAGCATAATACAGGTATACCACATAATCCTACAGGCCAAGCAGTCACAGAAAGATCAAATCAAACTCTAAAGGATATGTTAAATAAACAGAAAGGGGTAACAAAAATCCCCCCCCCCGAAATAGATTACATAATGCTCTATTAACTTTGAATTTTCTCAGTGCTAATGATAAAGGAACAACAGCTGCAGAGAGACATTGGATAATAGAAAAAACTACAGAATTAAATCAGCCTATATACTTTAATGATGTGCTGACCTCAGAATGGAAACCAGGATATGTGTTACGTTGGGGATGAGGTTTTACTTTTGTTTCTACAGGAGAAAATAAGCTGTGAATACCATCAAAATTGATAAAGGTTTGATTTGAACAAGAGAGACCTCTTAATTAGAAGACCATTCAATTTAAACTAACTTATACCACTAACAAATGTTTTTCATTTAATCAGATATAATTTGCCAAAAGGGAACCTCCCCAAAATTAGGCTTGGGGAAGGATTTTTGTTTTTTTTTTCTTTTAGAAAAATGAATGCTAAGGAATCTCAAGAACACTGGACAAATGAGACATCTGAAGAAAATAGACAAATCATCTAGAAAAAAAAATGTCCCAAGAAAAAGAGTAAATTGGCCTATTGGTATATCACATACAAAATTTCATGAGTCTTCCTAAATGTTTGTTTTTGCTCTTCTCTACAGACACTTAATACAAATGGTCTTTTTGTAGTTCCAGTTTAATTAAAAATTAAAGCTGGCTTTGGAGTTGGAGCATGGCTCTCTCCTTCTCTAAACCTAAGCATGTTGTTAAAAGGAAAATGCAAAATCTCTGTATCATGTCAGAAGAGCCATCTGATATGGGACAGAAGAAAACAAAAAATTAAGAGACTATTCTGTTGCCACTAATCTCAGTTCTTTGGTTCTATTTTGATTCTTTAAACTTTTCTTAAGGTATGAATTTTATATCAAAATTTATAAGATTTATATGTATATTCTAAACTCTTGTTATGATAT
Organism: Peromyscus maniculatus bairdii; assembly: GCF_049852395.1. Taxonomy (NCBI): domain Eukaryota; kingdom Metazoa; phylum Chordata; class Mammalia; order Rodentia; family Cricetidae; genus Peromyscus; species Peromyscus maniculatus. The sequence goes on along the minus strand of NC_134875.1, from coordinate 18,200 downwards.
TAATGGTTATATAGAGTACGAACTCATTCTAGAAAAAAGGCTTCATTTAGCTGCCTATACATGTTTTTTGTGTTGGAGTCTCTATCAGTTTTCTGCAGGGAATCATGACCAGGCCTAACAGGGAATTTGAAGTCTCCAGAAAGATGATGGGACCCCACAACGAGGATTCCACATGGACAATAATAATACCACTAAGCTACAAACACCTCCAAAAGATCAGCTTTGGACTACAAACTGCTCAGAACAATTATGAAATGGCTAGCTGAGATGATCCAGCCTCACAGGCTATTCAAGTGAGGACTTGAGATAAGCCCTCCACTTTTGCATTATACAGAGACTGGACAACAAATGATACAGCTACCACTCTGGAACTTGACAATTAACCAAAATTTTTTCTTTTCAGGATCCCCTAAAGATGCCTTCACCCACAAACAGCAGGAAGCAATTTTAAGACCAGGACACCCACATTCCCAAGAGGTGGAGTGGGTGGTTTATGGTCTTTCAGTGGGTTTTAGGTTTGGGATAATTGTCATTATTTAGGATGGTTGGTTACAAGTTGTTATTGGTAATGGTCAGGAAAGAAGCTAAACAAAGGAGATTTAAGGTTTTTGTTTGGAAAAAAAAGGAAAAAAGAGGATATGGATAAGAGGTAGATTATAGAATCTACTAAAAAATAGATATAGAAATGATAGAATGAAGGGTAGATTATTGAATCTACTCTGACAAGAAAAAAACGAGAGGATATAGACATGATATAGATTATAAGGTAGATTATTGAATCTACCTTTAGAAAGGCAACTAACTACTAGTTTTAAATATTTTACATTGGATTGGATCTTTATATATTGTATACAAATTATATATATTGATACAAATTTGAAATTGATATTGTTAGAAAATGCTGTACTTATATTTCTAAGCTTGTTCTGGATGTTGTACCTATATAGTTCATTTAACAATGTAATGCAGTTTGCTGATCCTTGAATGTTATTATTACCAACTATTAGGATATAAAGAAATGAAAGTTAGACATTCATTTAGAAATGTTAGAAAGAAATGTAATGTTAGACATTACAATCGAACTTGTAGTCATATTAGGTGTGTTTTCAAGGTCAAGCAGAGATATATTTTAGATAGACAGGTCATTTTCAAACCCTTCAGAGATCTATAAAATATAGCATTTAAAATGTTTTAACAACATAGTTTTTTTTTAGATTTTTTTTTTCTTTTTTTATGACAATGAGACATGTCTGCTCCTGGCAGCACTAATCTATTTCAGAGAAGATATGGGCATTGAAGAAACTGTATATGGAATTAACTTTCATTGTGGCAAAAGTTAGCTACTGGGCAAGAGTGCTCTCACATCGATTGCTGACAGTATGCTATCCAAAATGGACAAACAGGACACAAAACAAAGAACTACTGATCCTTGCCAAGACAAGTGTGGTTGTGGCTTTAGCAACAGGCATCCTCTGAGGCCAGGACAATATGACACCATCACTAAAGTGGCTTTGCAATATGGAAAAGGTACAGTGCCCCTTTCCTCAAAGGCAGCTGAACAGGCAGTGGACCGATGGCTTCTGGTGTGCAGTGGAACAGTAGCTGAAACAGTTATTCTTGAAGGAGTAACTAGGTTGATGGAGTCTAACCTCTCAATGGTAGACTGGCATTTAATAAAAGAAATGAAGCCATCCACAAGCTGAGAAGAGTGAGCAGCCGAATTCCAAAAACCCCAGCAATTTCTAGAATTTAAAATCCTGAATCATGACAGGCCAGTAGTGGAATTCAAGTGTTTCTGGTACATGGTTGAGCTGTAGGCCTTGTGCACATCCTACTTCACAAATGAGTCTGTCAGATACACTAAGCCTGTAGGCCAAAGATAATGCCCCAATGTGCAGGAAAACCTCCAGTGACTGTCCAGGCAGCTGGCTGTTTCTTTCATAACTCATTTTTTAGAAGTTGCTTGTTTGCACTACCTGTTTTACTAGGTAATATTATTTCTTTCTCAGGTCTCTGAGGGAGTTGAAGATTAGATAGTTATAGTTACAGTTTTCATTGTTAAGAAATTCAGAAAAGAAACTCACTAAGAGGTGTTAAATGTATAAGTTGGAAAGACATCATAAGTGTTTTCTGTTGTTAATATAAGTTAGGATAGAAAGTGAAGTAGGTACATTTTGGTCTCACCAAAATAGGATAGATAATGGAATATTTTCTCTGAATTTGTCAAATGCAAATGGACCAGACATTGTTGATATATTTATATATTGCATATAGTTATTGTATTTATTGTATATACTTTTTCTTATATTAGTTATGACTTTTATTTTTATTAGATAAAAAGGAGAAATGTGGTAATATTTTATTTGTGCTTTAATAAATAAAGCTTGCCTGGAGATCAAGGGGAAAAGGCCAGCCATTTTAAGTAAACAATGAAGTCAGGCAGTGCACACCCTTAATCCCTTAGCAGGCAGGGTCTCTGTGTGTTCAAGGCCATACTAGGGAACAGAGCCAAGCGTGGTGATACACACCTTTAATCCCAGTACCAAACATAGAGACCTGGAGGTGTAGACAGACAGACATGTGACATGTAGCAGGAATCCTAAAAGTTCTTATTAATAAAATCAAATCCAGCCAGGTATTGGGGTGAACTAGAAGATCAGAGAATCAGAACAAGCCACAGCTCCCTCACCTCGCCAGATCTCAGCTGGTCCTCTTTCCTCAGACTGGAGACTTCTGTGTCCTCATATCCGAATGGCTCTCAGCTGAAATGTGCTGCTAGAAGCCTGAAAGCTTAACCAGCCAAATGCTTAACCAGGCCAAATGCTTCTAGTTTCTGGTCTTCACGCCTTCTATACCTTTCTGCTTTCTACCATTACTCCCTAGGATTAAAGGCTTGCTTCCTGGGATTAAAGGCGTGAGTCACCCATGCTTGGCTGTATCCTTGAACACATGGATTTCTGCCTCTGGAATGCTAGGATTAAAGGCGTGTGCTACTACTGCCTATCCTCTGTGTTTAATATTGTGGCTGTTCTTTCTCTGACCCCAGATAAGTTTATTAGAGTGCACAATATTTTGGGGGAACACAATACCACCATAGTGACAGAGCTATGTGGGAAGAGGAAGTGAAGTAGCTGGGCTAAGAGCCAATGAGAGGGCAGAAAAGCAAGACATATAAGCCCTGGGTAGACAGGAAGTCATTCTCCTTGGAGGATGCAGAGTTGGTAAGGTAAGGTTAGCTGGTGGCTTTCCATATTTCTCTGACCTCTCTAAGGCTTTAACCCAAATTTCTGGCTCTGTGTTTTTTTATTTAATAAGACCATTTAGAAATTCGTTTACAGGTTATCAAGGGCATATTGTGGCCAGGCCTTAGTACTCAGAGAAATCAAGTATTCAGGACAGATGGTATTAGACAGCCCCAATTTGAATAGAGTTTGTCAACGACACCCCAGGAGCATTTGGGTATCAGGCTTTGAATGGTAGGTGCCCATTTCACAAGTCTATGCTGGGGACCCAAAGCCTAGGACAATGCATCCACTGTGGTAGGCCTTGGGTCAAAAACAGGGGTGTGGGAAATTCCCTTCAACAGGATGTCTTCTGGAGAAGGGGTCTCATGGAACAAAGGCAGCCTTTTGCTCCAGAATGTGCTGGGGTCCTGGCATGGCTGCATCTTTAGCAAAACACCCCAAAAATCAAAGTAGGCCCTGGGCCTCTTGGAAAGGAGAACTTATCCAGCCAAAAGCTGATCTTAGTCTGACGGAGAACAGGTATGGGGGAGAGGGGTGTTTTCCTACCACGTGGCCCCAGGCTGGTGGGGGAAAATCAACCCCCCCTCAGTGGAACCTCCAGATGAAAAGTTTTTGTACCCTGATAGTCTTCTCTGCCAATGCAGCAGTCCAAATCAGACCGAATTAGAAAAAGCCCCGGTTTAATGGGTAAAGCATTCCCAGGTGATTCTCCAGACCCCCAGAGAGGCGATAGGGATGAGAGACTGGAAAACCATGTGTGTGTTTTTTGGGATGAAGTTTAAAAACCCTGTGGGAGTGGTCTGATCATTTCTGGGGAAGGAGCTATGTTTGGCAGGCTTGCGGGGGGGGGGGCAGGTTTGGGGAAAGAGATGGGGAAGGGAACTTGAGGTGGACCCTCCACCAGAACACATATGACCATGTCTCCAAAAAATATAAGAAAAAGCTGTAACATATACTGTTTTTCTTTCTGTCAAAATTGTGACATTAAATCCATGATATATAGATTGACTACATAAATATATTAGTAAATTGTTTAAATTACTATATAATATTTCATTGTGGTTTATGGGTATTTTAGTAGTTTCCAGTTTTAGGTATGAAAAATAGCCCAAACATTTTTACTGAACGTTCACATATCTCTTTGGTATAATATACTTAGGAGTAGAATTGCTGGGTAATTAGTACATTTTGTTATTTGTTTACCTATTTGTTTTAAATTGCTTGTGTCCTGGTGAAAATGCTTTAATATATACTGTGATAATTATGATGCAGAAGAAGATGGATAACTGAAGAAATGTAATCCTGTGGGGTTTTTTGGCACTTAAGAAGTAAATACATGTGTTCCTAGGAAAATGAAACAGATTTATGTATATGGTTCAAAGCTTAAAGATCATATTGGATAGAATAAACTAATATGCTTGCAGAGTGAGTCTTTCTTATTAAAAATTTAAATTGGGAAATATTTTTCCCCTAAGGAATTTGTTCATTCAACACTATGTGCATTGCTACATAGAGAAGAAAAAGAAGTGAAGCCTTGCCAGTGAGTTCATATTGCTTATTATAGGTTTCAAAGAACTCTGCTCTAACTACTGATTCTGAATGACCAGTCTCTATTTGAAAAGAGAAGGAAGGAAAAAGGGACATTTGAATTTAAACAGAATTAATGTAAGTATGGCTCAGTAGTAGAATGCTTGTCTGCCATGATCTAGACCCTGGGTTCAATTCTTAGAACCATAAAAGTAAGATAATTGATTAAAATAAAAACTTGCAGATTGTTACTACAAATCATATAGCCAGTGCCAAGAATAAAACAACTTACTTTTTTTTTCTAGTCTGTAACTTTCAAAACTACCAGCAGAAATCTTGCTCGAGCCATGTGTATGAAGAATATCAAGCTTACTATCATCATCATCATAGTATCAATTGTAAGTTTTTGTCTCTTTAATATATGAGCTTATTTTTCACTCTTTAAGATATTAGGTAATGGGGCCCAGTAGTGGTGGTGCACGCCTTTAATCCCAGCACTTGGGAGGCAGAGGCAGGCGGATCTCTGAGTTCAAGGCCAGCCTGGGCTACAGAGTGAGTTCCAGGAAAGGTATAAAGCTACACAGAGAAACCCTGTCTCGAAAAACCAAAAAAAAAAAAAGATATTAGGTAATAGGATTCTTACTTATTGATTGACATTCTGAAATGGGCTACATTCAACTTTTAATTGTAAAACACGTGACTAAGAAATATCTTTTCTTGTGAAATCAGCATTAAAATTTAAATTCCTTTTTTCCTGTTGAGAATTTTTGTACATAGTGAAATAAATAAAACTGTGGTTGAGGACATAGCTCAGTGTTTAAAAGCACTTGTTCTGTAAGCAAGAGGAGCTCAGTCTAAATCTCCAACACCCACCTAAAAGGCCAAGCATAGCTGTGCATGTCTGTAACTCCAGCATGTGTGGTATGGACATGTAGATCCTGGTAGCTTGTTAGCTAGGTAGCCTACCTAAAAAAGAGAGCTGTTTAGTGAGAGACCTGGTCTCAAAAAATAAATGGGAAAGCAGTAGAGGAAGATACTGGAGGTACTCTGGCTTCTGCATATATATTCACAGGTGTACATACCTATATACATATACACACACCACAACACACCCAGTTTTATTATGTAAAGCTTTCAACTAGTTTATTCTATACACAGAATTATATAGGAATTAATATGTGATTAATATGTAATTACAGTTAATATAGAACTCTGAAACTGTACATCCCACCATATTTTAGAATCCATCCTTTTTATAACAGAAAATAATAAAAATCTTTCCTCACAAACAATACCTCTTTTTACATACTTTCACTATTGGTTACATGAACCTTGTGCTAGAGTCACGTAAGTAAAATTGCCTCCTTCTTCTTCCAGGTGTTCATCTATATCATTGTGTCACCTCTCTGTGGTGGGTTTACATGGCCAAGCTGTGTGAAGAAATAAGAAAGTTACCATTAACCAAGGATACAAGTGTAAATGGAGATAAAGGCAATCCATGTGACTCAGGCTTTTCACTATTCTCAGAAAGTATCTGCCAGTTTCTTTAATCTTCTTTTCACTTTTTCTTGTTTTAATAGAATGATATGCCTCTAGATTTATTTTTGTCCTACCATATAGTTTATTTTAATGAACTTCATATTGAACCATTATTTACAGAAGCATCTTTGAAATAGCATTTGTTTCTTTGGTCTGTTAAGTAAAACCTTCTACTTAGACATTTTTGTTTTTAACACACAAAGCATTTGCCAAGGTAGAAACCACCAATCTTACAACCTATCTGCTAAAACTGTCTAGGAATTTTGTATGTTCACACAAAATTATTGGGAGACAGATTGTATTGCTGACATCTCATCTTAGTCTCTTTTGTTATGGGAGAGTTTTAGGTGCTTCAAAATAATATAGATAATTTTGGGAATTGTAATAAATTGTTGGTGCTGCTTATATCCAGCAACATATAAATATATGTATTTAGCTTTTTTTTTCCAGTAAGATGGGAAACATTTTCCTGGCCCATTTGAAGCACAATAATTATCCTTGTCCTCCCAGCATTTACTTTCTTAAATGAAGTTCAGTGCACTATTTAATCATATTGCAGATAGTTTAATACCTTCTGTTTCTCCATTACAAAGTTGACTTGAGAAGATGAATTAAGTAAGTTGAAGATTATGGGTTTTACATATTATTTTTTTATTCTTTGCATAATTGGAACAAACATGTTAATAAAATTCATAACAGAGGAAAGGGGAGGCAAATATCACTGACTCATCAAAGAGAAAGAAGAGAGCCACAGTAAAAGTACAAGCATTTTAGCATCACAGAATGTGGTCATGTGAGAAGTTGGGGGGTTTTTTTTGTTTGTTTGTTTTTTTGTTTTGTTTTGGTTTTGCTTTTTGGTTTTTTCCATTCTGGGAAAAGCCCAAACCGAATACAGCCAGAAGTCAACTCCAGGATTTGGATTTAACTTCTGTTGAATAATAGTTGGAACTTTCTTTATGGTTTAACAAAATCTTTAATCTACCAAATTTTGAATAATTGTAAAATGTGAAAGAGAATAGACAGTGTAATGATATAGAAATAATATAAAATATCTTAACATACATTTATTGTAGAGTAAGAAAATCTGAATGTAATGCTGCTTTATCTACTCTGGCATTGGTCATTTAGTAGTTGGTGTCTATCTGAAATCAAGACATTTTTGCCCTAGATATAATCGCATTTATTTATCCATAGGTGAAATTAAATAGAAGTGGTATCATATTTTACTCTTTTCTCAGTGAAACAGAAGATTAGTGTTTTGAACTCAGCCAACTGTTTAGCCTAGTCATGTGCCTTGAATATGTATGTATGTGTCCTATAATCAGATTCTTGGTACCTCATCTTCAACATTCATGCTGTTTATTTGATATGCCTAATGCACATAGTAAATCTTTTGTTAATCAACAGTTCATCAAGCATAAAACAGTGTTCTTTCCAGACATTTTATGACCACTAATTCATTGTAATTATATAATTATTTCCTATTAGGAAATACATTCATTCTCAAAAAAAAAAATGGTATTTCCAAGTAATAAAAACTTCAAAATTATTTCCTTTTCTTATACACACCTAAATAAAGTTTATGTGCATGTTGTAGGGATTAAGTGTTCAATGCTCTATTTATGTATAAGAATGCTTTTTACAGCATATGTTTCATTGTAAATGATGCACACATTGAAGACATTAATAAAAGTTAAGATTAATACCTTGACTTTCTCGTTTTTGAAGTTCTTACTATAGTCTTATTTAAAATCATTTAACCATGGTAAGTGAAGCAAAATAATCTTATTTATGCTGAGGATATACTGCGAAGTATAACCTAATACTTTCAGAGAACATTTGCAGCATAGAGATTACTTATGGAAACCAAAAGATAAAAGAGGAACTAA